>NW_028301542.1:8452500-8462500 GCF_042242905.1 Orbicella faveolata
AACTTGTACTCGTAGTAACTTGTAGAATCTGCGCGCTCATTCCTGATGCATTCAAGTTTCCCGCGCGCTTCGCGCGAGTTTTAATCGGCATTCTCGTGACCTTTCTCGGGTCTCGGGTCGCATTAATCACACAAAACGTCGGTTTTTTCGTCGATACATCGGCTTGTCGGAAGTAAAACGTGTATTACTGGGAACGAGGGAAAAGGAAAACAAATATGGCGGTTTCAATCGAAGAAATGTGGCTGTTAAGCCACAGTTTCAATGATGGTTTCTTCGCAAGGAAAGCCCCACGCGGTACAGATACAACTCCAAGAGTGATAAGAAACCACATTCTACATCACTACCCGCTCTGAAGTATTATGATGACTTTGAAGATAGATAAAGCTTAACAAATTCGAGTGCTTCCCAAAGCGGAATCTACTGTTTGTTGCGAGGATGCCAACATGGAAAGCTTCGAACTGTGTATTCCATACGAACCAGAGAGAATATGGCCGTTTTTGTCAAAGAAGAAAACACAGCAAGCCACAAACTTGCGGAAAATCTGAGGTACTGACCCTTTTATTTAAGTTTCCAACGTTTAGTTTTCGGTGCTACTCTTCGCTAGACAGAAAGTGTTCTCCATTGCCTTTCATGTCAAAAGTTACCCACATACATCAAATGCGTTCCATATCCTTTATTTTCTGTCATATTTTACAAGCTGCCATTCGGTTAGTGTTCGATCAAGGGGTTTTAGGCCCGGATGTGAATGGGAATTCTACGCGACGAGTCCGTTCTTTTAGACGAACTTTAAGCCAAATCTGCCAGCCACGAATTCCAGTTTTCTATACCCTATAAAAGATTCACAAACCAAAGCCGGTTGGATGGCCAATCATATCTGGCCGCTGTTTGTTGATTACCTCTTTCAGCCTATTGCTTAAGTTCAGGAATCATACCTTAAAGACACAACAGATTTCCTAAACTTTATAGAGAAAACGAAGGTCGCAAAGGACACAATGTTAGTGTCAATGGACGTTACAAGCCTATATACTAACATCCCAATGGAGGAAAGAATCACCATACCTACCCTCTACCTAAGAAATATGCTTAGGCTTATCTTAAAAGAAAACTCTTTCCATTTTAACGGCAGAAATTATCTTCAAACACAAGGTACTGCAAGGAGCACAAAAATGGCAGTCTCTTTTGCCAACATTTTCATGGCCGCGGTAGAAACTGAAAACATTAACCGCAGCCACTTGAAGCCTCTCACTTGGAAAAGATTTATCGATGATGTCTTTTCTCTATGGAACATAACGAAAGAGGAAATAAACACGTTTATAGAGCTAGAAAATAACTATTATCCGACCATAAAATCTACGGCTGAAACTTCAGATACAGAAACAACTTTCCTGGATACATGCGTATATAAGGGCGAAAGATTTAAGGAATCCATTCTCGATGAGCTTCAAACCGACAGAAACTTTCCAATACACACACTTCACCTCCTACCACCCTCCAGGCTTTAGGAAAGGCTTTATCAAAGGCGAAGCCTTAAGACTTCTTAGAACCAACTCTTCAAAAGCTGTATTTGAAGAAAACATACACAATTTAAACACAGATTACGCGACAGACGTTATCCTGATAATCTTTTAGAAAACAGTCTCTCAGAAATTAAAACTAGCGAAAGAATGTCAGCCCTACAAAATAAACAAAAAACGCGCAAAAGAATTTTGCCTTTTGTTACAGAATATCGCTCACCTGTGCCTAATCTTAAAAACATTCTTATGAGTAAATGGCATTTAATACAAAATCAGTCTCTGCTAAGGGAGATATATAGAGACTCTCCCCTGCTTTCATACAGAAAGGTAAGATCTTTGAAAAACGTACTCGTTAGAGCAAAGCTTTGAAGGTCAAAGTTTTCCTATCTAGACCATCAGGAGTCGTGTTTGGCCGGTCAACCATTTGTATCATCAAGTGACAAAGCCACTCCACAACTCCGCTACCACGTTGCCTCAGTGCCCAATAACTGGCTTTTAGCTTACCTAGACACATTAATATGTGAAGTATTCTTGTTATTCTCAGCCACATCCCACAAGCTTCACATTTCCACCTCATAATGACACCATCATCTGAACTGAAGCAGATGATTTTGCTGGTTTGTAGTCGAGCCTGGAGTTGTGACTCGCCAGCTTCCGTTCAGCAATCTGGTGCTTTTGATAAACTCAGCTCTTTTTCGAGAACTGGAGCGATATTATGGAATCAAATTTCTGCAGAGTGGAGAGATATATCTAAACCAATCTTTAAGGAAAAAAAATTGCGGATTTTTATTTGAGATTCTTCCAGATAGGGATGACTATGTTGAAGTCGACACCCTGACTCAAATTCTTAAATTTAGTGCCTGATTAATTTCACACAATCGGTTTAGCTTATCCCTAGTTAGTCATAGTTCCTAGTATCAATCAAAATATGTAAATGTACTTGTACTAAACAGTTTCGTCAACAAGCGTTGGATGTTGTCCTTCAGTAGCATTTTAAATGAAACTGGCAAAAGTTCAATTGAGGCCTACACTACTGTAAAATGATATTGAAATCGTTTAAACATCCAAGCTTTCGCCGATCTACGGCATCATCAGGGGTAAGAAAAAATATTCCGCGTAAGGCTTATATACAGATGTAAAGTAAAAACGTTTGAAAAGCGAAAGAATGTGGGGAGTAAAATGCATGAGATAAATAATAAGGTACAAATATGAATAAAACGAATGATATGATCTAATGGGCGAGTGTCAAAGTACAGAGTCTCTAGATATGTTAAAATAATTATTAGAATAAAAGGTCCGCGAATTCGCTGCATTCCTCTCGGGAGTTGAGGGCAGGTTTGTAGTTTCGTATGTAAAACGCTTCGAACAATCGTAGATTTGCGGGGTGGTTTTCTAGTACAATGGTTTTGATTTCGATGCTTTTGTGGACTTGCTATGCCGCACATGATGGTCTGCGGTTTTGTTACTATTATGCGCACGCATGCCATGTGCGCCTGTTGTTGAATATGAACCGCCATGTTTGATTAAACCTTGTTGTGTTGTACCAGTTTGATTCATTCAATTCCGCGAGACACAACAGACTTTGTTTTGGCACTTTGAAATGTGTTTCTTCACGGAGGAGTTATCATTGTTCAGGTGTTCTCGTTACACGATCGTGGATAAAGCGTGTAGTGCTCCCAATGTAGTATTGGTTGCAGTTGTTACACGTGATTTTGTAAACAGCGTTGCGTAATAAGCACAATTTGCTGCTGGAGATAGGGCAGTTGGCCCTTGGACATGTCCGTTCCGTGTTGTTGTGAGGGAGAGCTCGTCTGAGGATGTATGACTTGTGCGCGACCCGTATTGGTATACCCTCTTTTCGGACAATGTTAGCGATCCTGTAGTTGAGACGTTCGGAGATATATGGATCTTCAGGTACGACCATTCTGTGTTGAGAGGTCGAGGGTCTTTATGATGGTTCTGGGAGTGCTTCGTCTGGTCTATATTGCCTTCGGGATACCCGTTAAGACGGAGGACGTCGTTAAACCATAGTTCTCTAGTGTTGACATACTGATGAGCTGCAAAAACCGTTGCATTAACTAGTGATAAAGCCGCCGACCCTAGTATTTTATCATTGCTTTCCCGCGCGCAACATAACAACACTTCGTTCAGTAGTTGCTAAAGCAGGTCTGGTTTTGGCTTCTCTCGATTTCATAACACAGGCAAATGTTACGACTTGTGGAACAGGAAAGTGACACTTTGATAGAGTCATACGACACTGTTTTAATAGACATTTACACGCACTTTTAAGTGCTACTCTTCTAACAATCACTTGGATCCAAAGCATTTAGTCATGGTTAGATAACATCACAGTGATTAATGATTAGCAAATAAGCAGACAAACCGTACAACCTGATAAAGTTGATATATAATTAAAACCTGCAATGCTTACGAAATTTGTTTTTCCTAAAACAAACAAGGCACCCCTAGTTTAATCTAACCTAATTAAAAAAATCTCTAAAGCTACAATAATATGGTTGACTCATAAAAAAGAATAAAACTTCACCTACAAGGTATTGTACAAAGCTAACAACTACACAGAAAATCATTCTACTGTAGCAATTAACCACTCACGGGAAACCTTCATTGGCTGAATCTGTTTTGTCAGTTTACTCTCTAGAAATATTGCTTGATTTTAAAAACACCATATTTGATTTAAGAACATAATATTTTCCAAGCCACTTTACTTTCCAAGACGTTCCACATAGGTGCATGCGATGAGTCAAGTCTTTTGTGTTGAAAAAAATTATTTGTTTGAACATTGTCCCAAAACACATTTCATGAGTAGTCTAGTGTACAAGGGTTCCCGCAATACACGTTTTTCTGTGCGTCACTTTGGTCAGATTGACAACAGAAACACAGCTTAAGTGGTAAGCGTTGGAAAGGGGAAAGGATACTGATCACAAAAACATGAACGGTCAGATTCCGCCTTTCCATCACCTATATTAAATTCAATAAATACATAATAACAAATTCAATTAATGCACTACAGTGTTCTTTAGTATAGCAGACATCAAATATAATCAAGAAAGACATCCAACATGCACCCCCAATTGCTTTCATACGAAAACTTTCCCTCTTCCGTCACGAAATTTAACAAAGCATCTAAGGCCCTACCTACATTTTAAGTTCTGGTTTAAAGCCAAAAATATGTATGTATTGTTTTATTTTGTAATAAGTAGCAGTTAGTAGCAGTCGGTCATTTTTCAATGTTTCAATATCCATATCGTGACATTCCTTGGCAAGTTCATTATAGTTTCGAAACAGATATTTACATCTTTTCAAATTCTCTGCTAGCTTTCCTTGGACGTCATCTGAAGGATCTTGTGCATCAACCTTTATAAGTTCATTCACAGGAATGTACTCAGCACATGCGCCTTGAAATGTGTCACGATTTCCAGCTTTCGCATCAGTGGGTATGAATCCCACTAGATTTTGAAATATAACTTGACAGTTTCGGCAAGGCTCTTTGGGCTTAGTGTAAAGAATTCGTCTCTTCTTGTTTAGATTGTCTTCTTGATTGTCCGAAGGCCCATCGTTTTTGTTACCTCTGATAAATGCAGATGATGACCACTTCTCTCTTTGATCGCCTGGATGCAAAGGCGTATCAAGCACTACTGCTTCTTTAAGTCTACGTTTAAACTTGAAAATTCTGTTGTGCAAACAATGGGGCCTTAAGAAAGAACTAGCTGACAATGAACATCCAACAAAAAATTGAGAATTACGTGACACCTTAACCAAAACCTTGGGTTGAAAAATATTTTTGTTACTCAGAGAACTAAAATATGCGTCTGCTTGTTCCATGACGAAATCAGCGTGCTGTTCACTGTATCTTTGAGCTACAAAATGGTGTGCCATGTCATTCAGCTGAAAAGAAAATAAAGAAAAAAATCAGGAAAAAAAATTGTTTTAAGCAGAGAGAGTGCTGTTTGATTAGCTTTGTTCAGAGTGCCCTGAACGTTTTTTGGTAACATTAGAGGTGCTTTCACAGGTTCCATTGTTACTGCATGGTACCTGACCAATTATGTCAAAAAAGATGACTAAAGCTTTTCAACCAGTGACTGGACATTCTGTAGTTGGCGGTTGTATATGCGAATTTGATTGCCAGCGAAAATCACGAGCGAATTTCCACGTTCATCGATGCGGGCACACCAAGCAAATTCTTACGCCGATCGCAGTGATTTGCCTTACCAATTTTGTTTCCAGGCCTCAAGAATCGATGTTCTCCGCCATTTTGGAAAGTCTTGTGATCAAATCGTCTAACCAGATTGGTTGACTTTACCGGTAATTCGCAGCGAAAATCGCGGGAACAGGCACACTAGACGACTGTCCGCGAATTTAATCGCCTTGACTTGTGTGTCACCCCTCTTAAAAGGAGTGGTGATATTGGGCCAAAAAAGTAAAAATGCTCGAAAGTAACCTTAGCCCTATAAGTAGACACCCAAAATGCTAAACTGATGCTGTCACTTGCAAAAGTTGAGAACACAGGGTTATAGTTTCACCTTTTCCTACAATAGCATGTAAGCGACGCCCTGCTGGTTCTATGGATACTGGTTTAATGATAGCTGGCAAACTTGCTATCAGTGTAGGCTAGCTAGGGTGGTAAACAAAGAAGACTTAGCAAATACTGCAGATGATGCGTTTAACAAGCTACAAAATTGATCTTTTACTCTTATTTCTTTTTATTGTGTGCTAATTAAGCACAAGTATCACAACGCTAAAAGCTTTTCTATCAGCAATGTCTGAGGTGCATACCATGAATATCTAATATGATAGTGACATGAAATGAATTCTCGATTGCATATTGCCTTCATAGCAGTAAGCTGTTTGGTGCAAGTTTATGCAACAGAGCGTTGTTTATCTGTACTTTGACAGAATAAAAAGGGATGAAAGAAGGAATCATTCTATATATTGTTAAATTATGTACTGTAAGGGAAAAAATTACAGTTCTCGCGATAGGCGTTTTCCGATTGCAAGTTTGGATGTTCTACCAGCTCCAGGAGACTCGTAGGAGCATGGGCATTAAACTAGCTTCATATGAAAAATGTCCTGTATATTGCTGGAATCTGAAAGCTGAAGGGTGATGTAATTGCAATGAGATGCGACGTGTGATGATAAAATTTAAGTGTAGTGTAATTATTCTGCATAGTCATACGTACACTTGAAAAAAACACTTGCGACTTCTCCCAACAGTAGTTGAACTGATGACCACTGCAATTACTAATCCAGATGCTCTTACGTAACCACTGAACTACAGGAGACTTGTGGGCTATTAAACTTAGGTTCACATGACAAACGTGCTGCATACTAGAAGTTGAAGAGTGGTGTATTCGCAATGAGTGACGTGTTAAATTTTAAAGGTCCAGCTTCAACATTGATCTGAAGCCCTCATTTGTTTTTGTTTTGAAATCGTATTGTTTAGTGATGTTTCCAAACTGTCCACTATTTTGATCAGACGTCTCTCAAACACATCATTGCAGGGAAATTCACCATGCCGAGTTCTTGTAGGTGACTGTTTGAAGAGCTAAAAGACTACAAATCTTAATTGCGCAATTCTTCATGCACAGAAGCAGAACAGTCTGTTGACTGGTTGACCAAGGGATTTTTTAAACTTTGCAAAAAGTTGTATCTTATTTCGTTAATTATTTCCTGAGGGTACAAAATGAGGGTCACCAAGCTTGTTTGGGAGTTATCGTCCCTTAGAGCTAAACTTAGGGGTGTTTGTAACAGGTTGGGGACCCATTATGTCAAAACAAGTTCTTAACTTTTTCACCAATGACTGGGCATTTCTTTGATACCCCTATTAACGAAACAACGTACAAAAGCTTGTGGTAGTGATCCATGGAATTACAAGAGGTGGTACTCAGCAAATTCTAACTTCTTTGCTTGACTTGAATTTTTAACACAAATATATGCTGTATAATCTAGAATATTTGCAGGAAAAAAGGCATCAATGCTTTTGTTTGGATCATGAAATTATAAGAGGTAGAAAGTGATGGGTAAGAATCGACCGCTCAAATTTCCCTGGAAAATAGGTTGCCTTTATTTTCTCTACACAAGTCAAGCAACACATGCAATGAACGAAAATGGCCTTTATTTTGGCAAAAACGCTTTCTTTAGTTTTTGAGGAATTATTTTGTAGGCACATCGGAAACCACACAAAAATCGAAAATTGGAACCGCAAATTTTGGGGGTCACGTTATACTTGCTTAAAATTCGCGCATTTAATGAAACATTCTAACTCTTTCAGAATTACTGCATAATTCTTTCCTCTTTCCAGACAACTAAAAACTATTTGCTTATCTTAAACTCTTAAACATAAGTAAAGTTATGACGTTTTTTCCTTATGCTCCAAAAAATGTCTTTGTCATGTTTACTGACCTCTACATGAATGATGACTGTTATCAGCGTCATATACTACGCTCAAGCTACAAATACCTGTATTGAAAGTTGTGGGCACTCTTTATTTTGAAACGCAAAAAATTGGAGCAAATAGCTGAAAATTCAGCATAATATACCCGTAGAACGCATAACTGCGATGATCAATCATGTCTTTATATCTTTATCCTCAGTTCAAATATATGATCTTTCATATATTCACTTGTATTCTTCACCAACTACGGGGATATTATGAACTGAACAACGTGACCAGCTTTCAGTTGGCTTGATAGCTCCAAGGCTGCTGCCTAATGGGCGCCCGGTCACCTGAGGCGCCTGAGTTACGAATGTGGGCGACTAAAGTTTTGTTCAAAGAGCCCGAGTGGGCACCTAAACATTGACTTTTCATTCCCATCTAATCTGTCCGATGACTTCAATCTTCTCATGAAATCAGTAAAAAAATAATTCACACAATAAATTAAAGGAAAAACAACAGCTACTCTGGTCCTGTTTTGCTTTTATCTCGAGAAATATGGGCCGAAACACGGCAACAAAGTCTCTCCCTGCTCACAAAACAGCCGAAAACAGCCATACTGTAAATCCTCGAATTAGCGCCCCTCTCCCCTTCCCCCATTTTGTGGATGAGTAATGAGACAACAAAGGATGTATAGTTTCTGTCGTGTAGTATTAGATTTGTACATTCTTTCTGTTTGTGAACACGTTAAGTTTGAAAAAATTACAAGTACTAACGGTGCCGCGATTTAAACTCAAGGATCAGCTTTATATGTCGATAAACAGCATATGTCGTTGTTTACGCGCAGATGATGTATTAAACTAGAATGATCATGTCAGGCCACGATTTGGGAAAAATTAAATAAGCGCCCCCCCCCCCCCCCCCGTCTTCTCCTAAATTTGAAATAAGCGCCCCGGGCGCTAATTCGAGGATTTACGGTATTTGAAAATCAGCCTATAATGCATTGCAAGCTCAGTATTGAATAAATGTACATCATGTATGCCAATGGATTGGGTCTCTGTTGATACCTTACTGATTCCAGTTTGCAAAATAACTACTTTGACAACAAATATGTTTGAGTTATTTTTTTGTAAAAAAAATACCTCTTAGTCGGCGCGTCGGGTATGTTATGGACGGGTCAATGGGTGAGTAAGTGAGTGAGTGAGTGAGTGAGAGATGTATGTATGTCACACCAATCAGATTGGATCTACTATGAACAGCCAATCAAATTTCTTGTTGTAAAGGTAAATGGTACGTGAGAAACATAAGGTATGTATAACCACAAGGACTTTGGTAATTGAAAAATAGAGTGACGTGTATGTTGCCGGTTTGCGATTTTTAGTCCGGTTTGCAGGGGAGTGTGACAGTTACATACGTACATTGGGTTGTTTTAGAGTGCATAATTTTCAGTGTAATGGTCGCTAGTTATGAACGAGATGAGTCTTGAGTCTTGA
Source organism: Orbicella faveolata (assembly GCF_042242905.1). Classification (NCBI taxonomy): domain Eukaryota; kingdom Metazoa; phylum Cnidaria; class Anthozoa; order Scleractinia; family Merulinidae; genus Orbicella; species Orbicella faveolata. The sequence goes on from NW_028301542.1 coordinate 8,461,899, forward strand.
AGCAGTTCATGAGTTAGTAGTAGGCAAATGGCACGAGATATTTTTATTTTTAATTACAAAGGGTAACTTGATACTTTTGTTTTTCACAAGGAGTTAATTCAATTAGAGGTCACGAATCGTCGGTTCTAGTTCTTAGGACATGTTTTAGAGGAGACGGGACTATTTAGATTTGAAGCAGTTCTAACGTTTACAATAGTAAGTGCAGGTAACGATTACTTTGTTCTTATTGCATGCAAATATAACGAGATATTTTTATTTTTTAGTTACAATGGGTAATTTGACACTCTTGTTTTTCACAAGGTGGTAGATTCAATTAGAGCTGACGAATCGTCACCACTTGTTCCCACGAGATGTTTGCTATTTTTAGTTACAAATGGTAACTCGACACTTTTGTTTTTCATATGGGAGTAAATTCAATTAGAGCTTACAAGTTATCGGCTATTGTTCCCAGGATATCAAACAAAAAAGAAGCTTTCATTTCTGGACGGTTTTTACGTCTCTGCAGTAGTAGTTGAACATTTTTATTTGATGGGCATTTTATGACATTCTTTTCAGTCCGATATTTTTTAAAGGTAAAAAGTATGAAAACTGTTCAAATGTTC
>NW_028301542.1:8470000-8480000 GCF_042242905.1 Orbicella faveolata
TGGCGTGAAGAGCTAAATTGTCACGTTTGCTGCTTCAGCGTATTGTTGAATTTAAAATGAACGAAAATCAACTTAAAGCACCAGTAGTAATTAATTTGTGCGTAATGTTTGGACCTTGAATGAAAATACAACCTTGAAACATACACACTGCAAAGGGGAAAAGCCGTAGCAGACTACCAAGGTAGACACAAACCGGAAGTGAACCGAGCAGGGGTGAGTGCTTATGGGACTACTGTATCAGAGCTATCAATTGCGCTCTGCACTATCTGAGATTGTCTCACTAGTTTTCAATTTCAATTTGAGTTTGATTTTTAGTGCAGAGTGCACTGTTGGGATGGTTATGGAAGCTGCTTGCCGCTAAGGAACTAAGGCATTATTGCTCTATGGCGCTAAGGTGTAAACTTTAATGTTTGTTTAATTAATTAATTTCAATTAATTAATTAGTCTAGAGGCAAGGAAGTGGTGGGGGTAGGGTGGGAAAGGTACATGTGTACTCTACGTAAAACACATTCTATCGCCGTCACTTAGCTTTGAACATCGCAAAGCTATACATTTGTTTCGGGTAACCCCTTGTTCTCCTTGTGGTACCATTCTCCTTAGAACAAAACTAATTTGTCCTAAACGCATGCGTAGATTAGTTAGCGTTCGTGGCTTCTATATTAGGTGAAGGACACATTGTATACGGAGTCACGCACAAATGTTGAGTGGTTTTCCTTATGGTAGAACTCAACATGTAAGACGCATGCGTTCTAGCATCGCTAGTATTATACACTATCTTTCCACGCGGTATTTTAAATGTCATATCATGTGACCAAGGACGGTAATTATTTTTCAGGTAGCGCCAATTGTCCCTTTTTATTGCAAAAGTGAAACGTTACGGTGGCTGCGTAGCTTTTAGAATTACACAAAGGTCGGTTCAACAAATATCTTCTGTTGTTTTCAATCTACAATAGTGTGCTTCTCAGGGTTCAAATGTATTGCTTCTCTTTAGCGGCTTGTTTAGTTCTTGCCTTAATTGTGTCTGTAAGAGAGACCAAAAAGTTTCCAAGTTAGTGGCTTTAATACTCCGCAAATTGTAAATTTGTAACAAAAGAAACCAGGAAAATGCTCAAATATTGCTGCAGACTCCGTGGCACCTAATGAAAGTTCAAATTAATTTAATCAGTCTTTGAGGAGACTCATTCATATCAGCAAAGTAGCGCTGTTTATCTTCAATACTTTTCGTTGAAATGCTTCTCAGCCATCAATATCGTTGTGTGTTAATTTTGAATTGTTTTATTGTTAACAACAAAGGTGGCAACAAGAAGAAAGTGGTATTTCGTGACTATCTGATAATTAAATTAGTTCCTGTTCATCGGTAAAAATTTGCATTTTTAGTAAAACAACATTGTTTCTGTTCCGTTTCTTCATCACTACATCAGATATTTAACTTTCTTTCATTTATCTCCAAAAAACAAGGACATCTTCCGTATGTTTTGGAGAAAACAGGGGTTTCATATTACATGGCTTTGCGAGGAAAACAAAAGTATCAAGTTACAAAGTTGGCGTGAAGAGCTAAATTGTCACGTTTGCTGCTTCAGCGTATTATTGAATTTAAAATGAACGAAAATCAACGTAAAACACCAGTAGTAATTAATTTGTGCGTAATTTTTGGACCTTGAATGAAAATACAACCTTGAAACATACACACTGCAAAGTGGAAAAGCCGTAGCAGACTACCAAGGTAGACACAAACCGGAAGTGAACCGAGCATGGGTGAGTACTTATGGGACTACTGTACCAGAGCTATCAATTGCGCTCTGCACTATCTGAGATTGTCTCACTAGTTCTAGATGAGGGTAGGGGCTGTAGATCATAAACATGCAACACTGTCAAAATCAAGCTGTTTGTTATAAAGTTGAAGCCAAACGTAAATTTAGTAAGCACAACGGGGTTGTTATAATATACTGATCTTACCTCTCCAAGCCGACGGGCAGGTCAACCTTACATGGGCTCAGACGGTGACTTCATCTGAGTACAAAAGGACATGTCGTTTTACAGAAAATGTAAGACCTCGAAACATAGAGTCATTACAATTGCACTTTTCCTTGAAGTTTTGAAAAACGCATACCTAATTTTACTCCGCGAGCTGTGCTGAAATCGATTTCAGCTTAGCGCAGCACATTATTTTCTAGGGGGGGGGGGGGGGGGGTTCCGTTACCGGAAAGTCTGGAGACATCTACAGGAGTGTGGCAAATTGTGGATACCTCTTTGGGGTCCCTGGCCCTTAATCCAGGGGGTGGGGTCGGTTTGAACTTGTGTCCATAGTCTCAAGTCAGTCTGACAGCTGGGTATGTACTTAGCTGTCCAACGTGACACAATCCTTAAAGTACATGGAATTTCCCAAAGCTGAGTGGGTTTATTGCCTTGGCAGAAGGTGCCATTATTGTCGTGAGGTGGGCTGATATGTGCAGAGTGGTACCTGACCCCCGGGGGGAGAGGGAGATTTCAAGGCACTTTAGTTTGCTGTCATTAAGTTATGCTTGCAAAGAGCTTTTATCTGATATGATGACAGTTTTAAAGCCTGAATTCATCCACAGGTGGCCCAGAGATCCTAGTGTCATTTCCTTTTTGCACTAGATGAAGTGTGGAGTGCGGAACTTCGTAAGCACTGCTTACATGACTCTATGAGGCACCAGGTGTTATTGGGCTGTTCGGACCTGGTTTTCAAAACATCAGGTATATATATTTACAATTGAATAAAGATAAATGTGTCTAAATTCTTGGGCTTTTTTGTCCGAAACTTTGGAAAACTTCACTTAGGTGTACTGAATGAATTGCTTTAGTCTCTGAAAGGATTATTTACGACTTGAATAATTACATAGCCGGCAAAAAGAAACATCATTGCAATTCTTTCTGCATACTAGGGTTTTATCTTAAACGAATTGTTGCGACTCCGCCCAATACACAAGAATATATTTTCTCCAAGGAAGCGGCCAATATAATGCGGTAATGCTGCCTCAAAATCGCCTTTAGTTTATACTAATGTCCCAAATCCGGGGACGGAAAGCACATTTCAGTGATGTCAAATTTGACTCCCCTCCCCCCCCCCCCCAAAAAAAATGCCTCCTTCATTTTTATTTGTTTTCATTTGCAGCTTGCATTTCATCATTTGTACAATTTATTTTGTTTTGTTAAAATAGAATTGCAATTAACACTCAAAAACAAAAGCAGCAATACACATTTTTGTCAAAAAAAGCTGCAGCACTTGCATGGATTCACTTATCCTGCAGAACAGATGTAATTTTTCGCGTATTTTAGGCGAACAGAGGCGAAAGCGTGGTGAGCACGAAGCGCGAGTTGTATGCAAGGGGAAGAGCGCGAGAAAAATAACGCCCGTACACATACCATTGTTCAAGCTGTTCCGGCGTTCAAATATGAACGCAGCTACCCAATTGGTTACTTTACATCACGTGATCCTCGAATGTTTTTCAAATACAACGTGACGGTCGCATCATCTATTCACCTTGTTCTGCAGATAAAGCTATTCCAAAAGCCCTTCGTTTATTTTCCAACGTCCCTCCTTCCTCCCTGCCCTTTAACCCATTGACACCTGCATGAAATTGCTTGCGACCCACCCTAATTCGTTGTCGTTTTTTGGAATATTTCAGAGCGAGAGGAAGCACAAAAATTTAATCAGATGGGCAGTATTAAACTACAGACACAAGATCAGATTTTAAGACGTCGTTTGTTTAAAGTTGACTAAATGAAGGGCCAAAATATTACAAAATATCAACGAAAAGAACTCAACTTGATGTGTAAAATTAATATTAAAGAGAAAAAAGAATTATATCTTTTCTTTGCCGCGTGACAAAAGGCGAGAAAATTGAATGTGCAAAAATGAGTCATTAAATTCGGACAACAAATCGAAACCAAATACAACTGAATTTCCATTCTTTTACTAAAACAATGACACTTGAGAAAATATCGGAAAAATAAAAGAAAAGGAAACAAGTGAAACCCAATTGAAAAACAAGAAATCCGATTATTTCTTGGCCGCGTGATGAAAATAATACAGTGCAGCGAATGAAAATCAAAAGGACGAGAAAACAAGCCAATTTTATTGAGGTAAATCAACTTCCAACTGTGTTAAATTAGTGACCACTTAGTTCTTTTCTCGGGAGTTCTGTAATAGCTGAATAAGACTCAAACAAATATTTTTGAGCGAAGCGAATAAACTAAACAAACAAACCGTGGAGATCGCCGTAAATTAATTGTTCAGAAATCCAGCATGCAAAAATACTGTTCACTTTTAAAATCTCAAATTCTCAAATAAAGGCAACTAAAGGAAAGAAACAGCTGTGGCCTTACCAATCGTTGCAGAAGTTGAATTCAACTTCGGAGTAATACAGCACATTACCATTTTTGCTTTCTAAGGAAGCCAGGAAGCTGCTTTAAATCCGCGATCTGTTATGCTTTTGCGGCGGTTGAAGGAAAACTTCTTCACCAGAAAGGTTTGAGGACTCTGTAAACCTTGATATTCCACCCTGAGGCCACCTAAACATTGATTTGTGTTTTTCCTTTCCATTTTAAGTCCAAAAGAAGTAATTTCTCCGTTTTAGGGATGACAACAAGACCTTAAAAGTTTGTAGATTTGGCCCACAACGTGGCCTAATCACCACTGTTTTAGTAATGCTGTGATTGGCTGGTCATTTAGAGTGTGTCTGGGCCGGAACAGCTTGAACAATGGTATGTGTACAGGCGTTATTTTTTTTCGCGCTACTCCCCTCACGCGGGTCTCACGGTTCGTGCTCGCCTCGCTTTCGCCTCTGTTCGCCTAGAATACGCAAAAAAATTACGCCTGTTCTGCAGGCAAGGATACACTAATATTATTGAATTTGTTTGACCATAAAAAGTATTCTTCGTCAGTCATGGCCTGATCACTTTGCTGAATGCTTCATTTCAAAAATGTGATTGATATTAGCCCATACAAGTGTCTCAAGGAAAATCTCTGTCCCCGGACCCCTCCCCTAAAGTTCCACAATACACCGATTCCAGAAAAAACCGAAACAAGGCAAAATAAGTCTAAAAACTACAAATTCTACTCTGGTAGATATAAATACATGTCTTAAAACAGTGCCGCATGAAAACGAGGCTAACGGGAAACAAGGAAAACAACAGTCGAAGGGACCAATTCCCTGGTCCAGTGAAACTAAATATTAATTTGACAAGAAAAAGATTTCATCAAAAACATTGTACTATGAATGAAAACCAGATGTTCTGCTTTCAATAATAGAAATGTGACATAAAGAACGTACAAACCACTGTTAAAACCATTTATTTTTTCTACTCTGTTTGCTTGATTTGGTTGTTAAAAAGGTTTTCCTAATTGAGTAATCACTCCAGTATTCTCCATTTTTGACAATGATTTATTGCTTACTGATCTGTTTCCTCTGTAAAGTATTATGTGTTATTTTTTACTAAAGGGCAGTCCTAGTTGCAGTAGCCCCCCACAATTGCACAGACCTGGGCATACCAAATTTGCTTTAACACACTTACAACGCCCTCTACACACCGTTTTACATCCAAAGTGGATGAGTTCATAACATGAATCTTTCGCTTGTTGGAGAGTTGTCCAGTGAGGAACCTAGACACTACCTTCACGATGCCATCCCCACTGAGGAGGACATGGTAATACTGGCTCCTTCAGAAGGGTCTGCGGCCAGACAAATCCACCTTGAAACACTGCCCTCTTAGCATGATTAGCAAGTACCGCTCTGGTTGAAGAAATGCTGTCAAGGCTTCTTGACTTTTTTGACAACAGCTCTTGCCTTGCTTAGTTGACGCTTGTCCGGCTGCTTGTTCTGTTATAAAGAAGAATCACAAACCTCTAAATTACTGCCATGTGTTCCTCACTAATATCTTTGAGTGACGCTGTCAGTGCTCTGAGAGCTGGTGTTATTTCAAGAAACCCTTTCCACACTTCCTGCGCTCTTTTTCACTCGTCCAGCGAAAACATAACTCTGTATCGCATCCTGTTGCCTCCCACAGACCAATCCCTAATGTCCTCGCTCGTGGGAGGTGGGCAACAGCGGAGTAGGGCACTGCCTGTCAGGGTGAAGCACAGTGGGACTTAGGTCCCGGGGTCGCTGCGGTAGCTGTGAAGGCCTGGCAGGAACCCTGAACAAACTGGCTGATAGGGGCTCTGGCAAGCCTGTAGAGGGCTAGTCACGCCCTCAGACTAATGAGTGACTACAGAAACCGACACAGGAAATTTACAGTGCAAGACGACTGGTTGCTGGAAAGAGGACCACTCCTCGGATGGTAGTATCACGCTCCCTGAGCTGAAACCCCCCTCTTTTCTGGGACCTAAATTCATAACCAGAATTGGCTGCTGGAATGTCAGAGCGATGTTCGAATAGACCCCAGCGACATTATTAAAGGTCTATTCTGGACACCAGAAGGGATAAGACAACGAGGAAGTCTTAGAACAACCTGAAGGAGGTCAACGGAAAAAGAACCCGAGACCATATACCTGACCTGGAGTGAAATCTGGAAGGTGGCACAAGATCGTTCACGCTGGAGAGAGACGGTAAAGGCCTTATGCGTCCGATGGTGCGATGAGGACTGAAGAGCGTAAATTTTTACTTCAATTTTGTAACTTTTCAGTGAAGGTTTCTGTTTAGATTTTTTGTCCTTCAATTTTGGCTTTGACTAATGTCAAACTCCAGGAAACATGGACAGTGAAAACACTTTTATTCAAGAGAAATTAGAACTCTGATTAACTTTTAATCTTGGATTAGCGTTAATCGGCTTCCGAACAACCGGGCCCAGATCTTTTTCCGCTTATGACCTGACAGGCTGGCGTCTAATGCATGAACCATCAAGCGAGTGCCTGCCTCTTCAAGCCAAGGTTGTAGGACAGGTAGTTCCATTCAATTCTGTTGGTTGTTGACAAGACACCGTCACCATGCGTGATATAGATTTCCTTTCCATCAGGAATTGTCAGGCTAACCACCTAGAAACAAGAATAGCTACCACTAAATTATTATCCATCCATATTTGCTTTTATTATTGCTATTACTTTTACTGTCACTGTCATTGACACTGTCACTGTCACTGTCACTATTACTGTTCTTGTTCTTGTTATTGTTACTGTAACTTTTAAAGAGATTGCAATTATTTGACGCTTCAACTGAAGAAATTGTAGTACACATCATACATGTAGTCACTGTTGTTACCTTGTTTGTAAGAAGCTTAAACAGCTCATCTTTGTTTTTGTCCACTCTCAGGAACCCTTTCCAGTCATAGGAGATTTGAGTTGACGGAAGCGCCAGTCAGCCGCTCTTTTCCCGCTCAGATCGCTTGAACGAGTCCGCAACATACACATCCCACACAAGATCAACTCTGCCTACAGATTCCAGCTGTTTCAGTACATAAGGTGTAAATATAGCATCGAAGTACTCGTCGAAGGTACGCGTTGATTTGGGGGTAACATCTGAACGATACTGGTGCAATCTAGAATGACTGCATCCACGACTGCGCTCTCTGTGATCTCTGTTGGGGGATCGGGCAAGCACTTCCCCAGATCTGCCTTCTGTCCCCCTCCGCGATTGTCCATTTGGAAAATGGATGGAGGCCATGGCTGGCTCTCATACTTGAAGAACTCTTCCAGATTGCCATCTTGGCTTTGGCAAGCTGTGTACAATCTAGCAAAAAGCGCATGATCTTCCTTTAAAATTTCTGCTTCGGCTTTGTCTTTTGAAAGGATCTTCCTGCCTTGAGTGATGAATGTAGGTAGGTTCGCTTTTTTAGAGGATCTGTAATAAATTTGCTTCTCTCATCGAATCGCTCCTTGGCAAAGTTTTTGAATAGTTCCTCTCCAATCTTTGACACAGTCTGCACGGAGTTAACAACAGCCACATCCATGACATCCTTCGTGTGGATTGCAAATAACTCAGGATCGTCTTCTGTGAATGGGTATCCCATTTCTTCAAAAGAGGAAATAAGACTTTTTACATCTTTAGCAAATGCACTCTAGAAGCCATGGCACAAAGAAGCTAAGTAGTAGTAGTAACTCTAGAAGCCATGTTTCTGTTCGTTGTGGTGATGATCCTCAGCAGAAGATACGGTGTATATTGCCTCTAAACTCTTCTACCATTCGAGCTAATTCAAGACCTGTGACCATCCATCTTCTTAGTGCTGTAGGGTTTTCTGCGAGTCCCACGGCACCTCCTTCTTCTTTGACCCCAGCATTTACCTGTTCATGACCACGATCCAGCGCCATAGAAGAAAAGCATTTCTTTGTCTTCTGAACTACAAACGAGCCATTGCAGAACTGTGTATGCACATCTGGATGCTTCCCTGGAAGCTCACACGTCTCGGTAGTGTACAGAGAGCCATCTGGCGTAGTTGGCATGATGCAGTGCAAAGAACCATGGTAAAATCTGCTTTATGGCTTTGACATACATGGAAAAGTTTGCTTCTCTCAAAGCTCTCACATGGTGAAGACAACAGAGTTGCGAATCTAGTACACCAGCCCAGCACAAAAACTGGCTGCGGTCACTTGAAGTGTCCGCCGTGTTCGAGTTAGATGACTTACCCGAAGGAATGAATCAGCCACGCCTTGTGTAATGACTTCTGCATTGCAAAGAACCTCTGCCCAGCCATTACAGCTCAAGTACTTACCAAGCATTTTGAAGGCTGCCATTTCAATATGGAGTCCACCAAGCATGACGACATTGATCTTCATTATACATTTCATCCAGTGTCCACTGAATTTGTTTGGCTAAGGCAAACAGCGGCTGGTCTAAAGCAAATACTGGAATTTGAGAGGGGTTGATGTACTCGACAGCAGACTTGATCATTTTCCTGGAATGAGCTACCACAGCCAACGAATGAGTATTTTCAAAAGATATCAACAGGAACGAATTGATGGCAGGCTGATGACATGGCAAAGAAGATTTTGAGGCACAGTATGCTGCCCTAGGTGCACAGGTCTGTGCAACTGTATGGGCAACTACAACTAGGACTGCCCTTTAAAGACAAAATTTTTAGCACTTCTAATACTTAACAGAGGAATCAGATCAGTAAGCAATAAATTATTGTCAAAAGCGGTCAATACTGGAGTGATTATTTAATCAGAAAAACTTTTGTAAATACCAAATCAAGCAAACAGAGAGCAAAAAAAATAACTGGTTTTAACAGTGGTTTGTGTGTGTTTTTATGTCTCATTTCTATTAATGAAAGCAGTGCATCAGGTTTTCATTCAGAGTACAATGTATTTGTTGAAATCTTGTTCTTGTCAAATTAATATTTAGTTTCACTGGACCAGAGAATTGGTCCCTTTGACTGCTTCCCTTGTTTCCTGTCAGCCTCGTTTTCATGCAGCATTGTTTAAAGACATGTATTGATATTTACTCAAGTAGAATTTGTAGTTTTTACACTTATTTTGTACTTCAAAAACAAACAGAAACAAAAGTAATGAAAAAGCGATCAATTTCAACTCTAAAGCACTAAATTCCTTTAACTGGAAGCTGTAGCTGCAGGTATTGTATCCCGCTCACTACCATATCAGTTTCCAGTAAGAGGGTCACGTGACACCATTTTAAGTTTTAGAACAAAGATTATGACTCCTTTATCAACATAGGAAGGTTAAATGTACAAAGTCACCATAAAAATGGCATTTTTAAAGGGTTTTATTTTCAGCCTTGTTTCCATGTTGACAATTTTTAATGTATGCGCAGTACTCAGCACCACTAGCGAATTTTAGCTAGCTCCATATCAGAAAATGTTGGTTTCAGGGATGGTAGTTATCTGGCAAAGTTTCATTCTTTTATCATCAAAGCGAACAATTCAGCATATTTTTGGACAATAACAGCTGACTTGTTGCCAAGTTGAATGTCTAAAACTGAATGATTTCCAGTATGTTCAATATATTGGCAATTGTAGTAGCAATGTAGTAGCAATTGATTATATATGTGGTGGCGATTGTATCAAATATGAAAATGTGTACACACCA
>NW_028301542.1:8485000-8555000 GCF_042242905.1 Orbicella faveolata
GGGAGTGTAAGTGTACCTCTGCATTCTGGAAACCGAGTAATTTAGTTTTCATTGCTCTCTACCTGTTCTATTATATCAAGTTTAATAAATGATGAGGACAACGCTCGGGAAAATGAACTCTTGCCTCTGAAAAGGCTTTGAATTCTGGCTGGCTCTTATTACAGTTGACTCCGGCTAATTCGAACCTTCAAGTGAAACCAGAAAGGGTTCGAATTAGCGGGAGTTCGAGTTTGCGAGAGATGGGAACAAATGACCGGAGATAATACAATGTGATGATACAACTGGTTATTTTGCTTTCAGAACGACGTAACATAAGGAAATTGTGTTCAAAATGCGAAATGGCTAGCAGAGGAACACTACCGTGAGAAACCGTGCAATACATCAATGCTGACTCGATTCAGACAAAAATAAATTCAATTTTTTGGAGTATGTTTTTACTCATTACACCTTGGAGAAGGAGTTCGAGTTATGGTGAGTAAAATCATAGAGAATATGACCTGAAGGAAGAATAGACCACTTCGAGTTAGCGGAAGGTTCGAGTTATCGCAGGTTTCTTTCGCGCATTCTAAGGATGACTCAGCATTGAATTGTCGCTGAACGATTTTTTCGTGCCGCAGAACTTTTTTGTTTCAACATTCCCATAACTGTTCTCGGTTTCAGCCAATAGGCGATTTGTTTGTCCGAGAACTGTTCTCGAATTCAGCCACTAGCTTCCCACCCCTTGAAATGAATGTGGCTTTGTGCACTCAGTCTAGCCAGAGAGCCTCCCTCGGCGGTGTATATTGGCTAAATCATGGAAATCGTGTAAGGTCCCATCAATTGTATTGCGTTCAGCAAATTTGAAACACTGAAGTGGCCGATTTCCTTGTCAGGGTTGCTTCATCTCACACTCACTCAAACAATGGACTTAGTGATCACGAATGGGCTCAAATCGGTTACTAAATAAACATTTTCGTCTTCTTGTCACCTTATTTCAGTTTCCCAGTGTCCCTGTAAACATAAATTATGCTCTTACTCCACTGGAAGGCTCCACAAAATTTGGCAGAGATGAAAAGGACATTCAATGCAGTCAACAACTGCATTTGAATGTGAGACCCTCCTTATCTCTAATATCCGAGAAGTGTTCTCGGTCTTGGCCAATCAAGAAATATTCTCATGGAAAGCGAGAACAGCATTACAAGCGGCACAATTAAAATGAACTTTGTCGAATGACACATTAGGTCTTGTTTTGCTCTTTCTGTGCGCCTTTCCCTTCATATACGCCTTTAACATGTGAGGTCAGGCAAACTTCCACAAAATTGTGCACGCAATATAGCATGAAAGCAGGATGTAATTCCGAGTCGACCATTTGCGTTTCTATAGAAAATCATATTTCGTAATACGATTTGCCACTGTTCGTTTTATTCAGGCTAGTAAGCAAGTTAAGTGGAGAGACTGGCGTTTCTAAGAGATGCTGGCTTTTACAAACATTTTGCAGAAACTCCGCTCGACTTTTCAACCACTTTAAAGTATTCTCGGTTTTCACGTCCCGTCATGAAAAACTGAAATTCAGATGTAAACAGACTTTTGTATTTATATCCCCATCACGAAAAAGAAGTTTTAGAAATGTGTCCGCTAGTGTGTTTTCAGCTCGGTAGCGTGCTTTGTTTTGAAAATATAGCAGTTTTTGCAGCTGAAGAATCAAGAAATTTTCAGAGAGCACCAGTTGAAGCTTGACACAGGTCATGTGCAGCTCACTAGGTGAACCGTTATCCACGAAATTTACCACGATCAAATAAACCGTTGAAATTAGTTTGTTCCAAAACAGTTTTCTCCCTTTACGTGTTTCACATATCGTCCTGTTTCCAGCGGTGCAATTCACTTCTGTAGTGGAGATCAGTTCCTTTGTTTGTCTCAGCATATATAATCATAAACTTCAGACAACCGGACTAGCGGCATTTGAGAGCAGCAAACCGCAAGAAATGCAAAATCCAAGCTCGTCTGAAACTACAGATATAGTGGCTAAGTTCTTGCCGATAGCCCCACGTAATGAAAACCGGGCTATTTTTCCACCTTGAAAAAAGTACGACACTCCAGATTTTGTCACTACTGTTTTGTCAATGAGGGAAAAACTTTACGAGTTGCAAGGGGATTTAGGAGATGCGGAGGAACCCACTCAAGAGAAGGATATCCTCAAAAGATGGAAGGCAAGCAACAGCAACATTCATCGGAACTTGAATGTAAGTGACTTATTTTTTGTGAAGGCCGAATCCTTCATGCTCTTGGTGTTAGATTGTAACTATTGATTTTCTCGAGAGAAAGACAATAACCGTTTAGACTATTCTGCCTTTGATATCTTTACGTAATCAGTAGATTGCAAGATGAACTGCCGTCCACAAAAGCCAACCTGGATCAAACACTGCTTCTCGAAGTGAATGATGAGTTGGTAGGTGCCAATGCTTTTTTTTTTTTTTTTTTTCTGTGAGTGTCCCACCCAAGTTTCTGGCAAATCCTGGGATAAAAATCCCAAAACCTGGCGTTTCCGCCAATTCGCAGAGCAAAGTATCTACTGACATCCCCGAAACAGCCTCTGTTAGAGGTACCACCCCTCCTAACTAATATTCAGGTTTTCGCTGACCGATATAATTGTATGAATCGATTCCAGGAAATACCGAGCAATGGAAACACTACGAAGACTGAAAGCTTGAGAGTGCGGGTTGAGGTAACACTTTGCTCTCAATGGTCTATGCTTGGTGCCTTATTTGATTAGTAGAAGATTCGTCTCTCTGGATCAACAATGAATAGGTCAATCAGGAATAGTAACAGCAGATTACGCATCGCAATATTTGTGTACCTAAATTAATGAAACATTGCATTTTGTACTAACTCGGTATATCCACAGCTAGTTTGCCGAATGGTATCTTCTCAAGGCTTAGTTTATGGCGGGTGGAAATATTAATTAAATCAATTGTCTTGGTTCTTAGGGTCAAACCAAGAGCGAACGAAAAACCACCCAGACAACAGGGAAAATGACAAGAAAGTCAACTGAAGTAAGCTCATCCATATTTGATTTTATCTACAATCTGTCCTGCTCCTTTGGCAAAGACTGAGATGCCTATAAAATGTTAGTTTCCCTTACTCGCTGCAGATAGCCTTATCGCCGGGCAAAAAGCTCTTGCTCGACGACCAGCACTCTTCGAGCGTTGTTCTCTCCTCGTCACCGGAATCAACAGTGGGAGCCCCATTAGACGCCATACCGATGTCTTTTGTAGTACGTGTTGCCTTTATACATCGCTACCATTATATCTACGTAACTCACGTGACAACCGAAGTTAAACGGAGCAAGTAATGCCCCACAAGAAGTGTTACGCAATCTGTAAGGGTTGATTTACTCTCCTTTACTAGGTAAATGTCGAGGAATCGAGGAGCAGCTAATACCACTTGTGAATAAAAGATTTGCTACGTAATTGAGTGCTTGCCATGTAGTAACCTGCTTTTCATTTTCGCCGTTCATAGCGACGCACGTTTGTACCAAATAAGGGTCCCTTTCATAAATTCCTGTGAAGAAAGGGTCTGTGTCACTTTTGAAGAAAATCTAATCTGCCTCATTTTCAGATAAGAAAGTCAAAGAAATCCGTAAATACTGACTAGTAAAGGTATCATGGCTAGGGGAAATATTTGGTCGAGGGCTGAGTGATCTATATAGATGAACATTAGGAACCGATTTGAAATTTTGGATGTAATAACCAACTGCGAGTGTCTCTACTATGCGTTGGCAGGATGTACGAACGTTAACGTAGTAGGCTCCACTAGCTTTCATCCCAGGTTCTTTAACTTTGTTATCCTAGTGTTTTTTCTTTTGTACAGCAAAGGCTAGTCCATGGCACCTCCCGGTCCCAACTCGGACGTTCTAACGAACCGACCACCTAAGCTCTCTAGCACTGAGATTGGGAGTGGCAGACAAATATATAGTATCATAAACCATGACACTGTCACTAGTGAGCCCATGTAGCCGTAGCGCAATTGTCTTTGACCACCTCGTAATATTGTTGTCATTGCTTTTAAGAGTACCTCCACACCCCTGAAGAAAATGAAAGCTGAGTCACCCGAAGAGCCGGAATCGGTGAGTAATCACCCTTGCATCATCTATTTGAATATTGCTGTCAATTTAACTTATGTCTGATTCTTTCAGCAGATGCCCCATAAAGACACCAATAATATGACGCCACCACGAGCGGCAGAGACAAGAGGACTCCAAGAATTGGACGTTTCAGAAAGAAAAGAAGAACAGGAACCTACGAAAAGCCGAGAGGTAAACCGATGAACGGCTACGTAGAAAGGAATGAATTATGTTGATTTCACAAATGGTTTACATGTACTAGAAAATAATTTACTACTGATAAGCTGTTTTCCTTTGCAGGTATCCAGTGGCATGTTTGTCGCTGTCGCATACAGTAACTGCGATTGTTTCTTTTTGGGGAGAGTGCTGAAGGCGGAAGATGGCATTTTTTCGATAACGTTTTTGGAACAAATTCATGGAAAAAATGGTGTGTTCGGTTGGCCCGCTCAGGCAACAGTGGAGACTGTGGACACCGAAAAGGTGTTTATCACTGACCTAGAAGCCGAAGAAGCTGGTACAAACTGGCTAACATTCCCCAGAATACAGGAAGTCCAAGAAGCATTCCCTCAGTGCAAAGAAGCACTAGTAAAAAGACTGAAGATTTCTCAGGTAATTACCATCATTTGATAGCTGACATAAAAAGCCTAAAAATGTGGTAGCCGGGAGTTACCAAGGATTGGCTGCCCAAAGAGAACTAAACGAAAAGGAATTCAACTCTATTACTGTAGTCAGTTTGATTTGCTTTTTTGATAACTTCGTCTGTATTAAACGTATTACCACAATTTCACCCTTTTACAATTTCGCAAAAATTCGTTTTCGTCAGGCTCAAGCCATGTGGAATGACACTTCCACCCCTTACTGCACTTTCAAAACTGGTGTTACTTGAATTGGAAGGATATCAAAACACTGCAATTAGGAATGCCGGACATCCACGAATCTTTAATGGTGTCTCTATTTGAGCCATCGACAACCTGGATGGCTAAATGGTTCAGTAAGTAGGATTCTACTGATAAGAAACGGCTAATGCACACTCAGTTAACTACGCATCCACTAACTGCGAAAGTAGCAAGATTCCAGCACTCTCTTGATTTTCGGTTTCGCTTTATAGAAACAAATGCAGAACAAATTTACGCGTTTTTTTAATCTTTGCGAGTTTCTAATAGTCTCCTTTAATATAACGGGTAATCAATGCGTATATGGCAGTATTAGAAAAACGGGCCAACAAAAACGTAAGTATCAGATGACGGTTACGGTCAATGTTGCGTCACATCACGAGCAGCAATTTTAATTAAAAGTAGTTTAAGAGCTCTCTTTAACCGTTGCAGGGCGGCAAGTTCGTTATCACTACGAATAGTTTTTTCTTTGAAAGAACTAAGCAAGGGAAGCCCTGGCGCAAAAGGGTAAGTAACTGACATACACATTACATTCATACCACTTTGAACGTGCAGAATTAATTTTTTTTGAAAATTGGTATACATAAGGCTCACAACTACGCAAGGGTTCCCTTAAAATTTGAAATGGAAATAGAGGGAAATTTTAAGGGCGTCTAAATGTTGGTCATAATACAGTAAGACTACTGTGTCCTTTTATGTTCAAGCTTAACTATCCGTCATGTGACAAAGAAGAAATTGTAATCAATCTGTGTACTTTTTTCCAATGTCTGCTTATTGCATTTGGTTACAACTTGACATTTCGGCATACAAGGAATTTGTGTTCCCCTGTCAGGCTGCCCAGTGATATCACTGGACATTAGGCGTAAGTATACTTATGGGGAACTACGGGCTCAGATACTTAACCTAAACATAACCGCCACCGATAATAAACACCTTAGACAAGCTGAAGCTCATTGGGTTTTCTCGAACTCGCTCATCATTTTCAGTTTTACAAAAGAACCATGGACATTAACAATTTATCGTATAACCAGGGCCTTCCATCTGAAAAAGACGGGGATTAAACTCCCGACGGAGGCTATGGCATTGGGTGTGAATCAAACCTTGTTTGATCCCTAACAGACACAATTTCAAAATAGACCAACAAATATATGAGCTACGATGACCTGAATCATAACAGCGTCGTCGAAATGCCTAGACCACAATAAAGATAAGAGCACTTGTTATTCCCTCACGTTAAACGTTAAGCGATATCTTGATAAATGTATTTGCGCTCGACTCGTCTCGAAAATCCAAAGGGACAATTTATTACAATCCGTTATTTCGACCTCTAAAAGAGATGAGAAGCATGACATAAGCATATATCAATTCACAATTTCCTTGCAAGGGTCTTCCTAACTAAAAGGAGCCAGCTTGAGGGATGTTACTGGACTGACTTGGCCAGTCCTCACCTCTTACAAAACGATGATGTCAGCTGTGGAGTCTACGTATTGAAGGTAATCCTTTAGAATGTGATTCGTTTTCTTAATACTTAAACCGAAAAATACCATGGATGTAGTTAGACTCTGACATGCGTTAGTTGACACAGTCACTTTTCTTTCTTACATCGCGGAGTGCATTACAGAAAGAAAGGAAATCGCATTCCAACAGGTGTGTCTCAACCGAAATGCTCTACTTCATCAACGTAGTTTTTTTTTAATTGTAATCACTGTAAAGTCACCAAAACACGAACAAGTTATTCAGGCAATTGTTTCGTGCCAATCGTTTTTTCTCGACAAGCCGAATTTGCAGCTATATATCGAGACAGATCCAGTCATTTTGTGAGGGACCAATTACTCGGCGATCCTTAACCCTTAACTGTGATGCAAATATAGTTCTCTCCGCAAATGAGGCCAATTTCGTAATTCTGTGTAAAGTCATTTATTGTATCTACTTTGTCTTCCTCTATAGCATGACATCGATGACTACAAATGGCACATTGCCTACAGGCTGCTCAATGATGGCAACTGGTAGACAGTTGGACTGGAACTATTTTTTGTGTGCGTTAATGGCTTATACGCTGGCAAATACTCTACAATTTTGCGGAATTTTGCCCGACCGCACATTAAAGGCGTATATGAAGGGAAAGGCGAACAGAAAGAGCAAAACAAGACCTAATGTGTCTTTCGACAAAGTTCATTTTAACTGTGCCGCTTGTAATGCTGTTCAGTTTTGCTTTCCGTGAGAATATTTCTTATAATAAGATACTGATTGGCCAGGACCGACAACACTTCTCGGATATTAGAGATAAGGGAGCTCTCACATTCAAATTGTTGACTGCATTGAATGCCCTTTTTCATCCCTGCCAAATTTTGTGGAGTCTTCCAGTGGAGTAAGAGCATGATTTCTATTTACAGGGACACTGGGAAACTGAGATGAGGTGACAAGAGGATGAAAATTTTTATTTAGTAACACGTTTGAGCCCACTCGTGATCACTAAGTCCATTGTTTGAGTGAGTGTGAGATGAAGCAACCCTGACAAGGAAATCGGCCGCTTCAGTATTTCAATAAAGGCCGTTTTCAAATTTGCTGAACTTGCACGATTTCCATGATTTAGCCAATATACACCGCCGAGGGAGGCTCTCTGCCGAGACTGAGTACACAAAGGCACATTCATTTCAACGCGCGGAAAGCTAGTGGCTGAATTCGAGAACAGTTCTCGGACAAACAAATCGCCGATTGGCTAAAACCGAGAACAGTTATGGGAATGTTACAACAAAAAAGTTCTGCGGCACGAAAAAATAGTTCAGCGACACTTCAATGCTGAGTCATCCCTAGAATGAACCCGCGATAACTCGAACCTTCCGCTAACTCGAAGTGGTCTCTTCTTCCTTCAGGTCATATTCTCTATGATTTTACTCACCATAACTCGAACTCCTTCTCCAAGGTGTAATGAGTAAAAACATACTCCAAAAAATTGAATTTATTTTTGCCTGAATTGAGTCAGCATTGATGTATTGCACGGTTTCTCACGGTAGTGTTCCTCTGCTAGCCATTTCGCATTTTGAACACAATTTCCTTATGTTACGTCGTTTTGTAAGCAAAATAACCAGTTGTATCATCACATTGTATCACATCTGGTCATATGAAGGGAAAAGGGTACAGGAAGGACAAAACACTACCAAATGTCTCATTTGAGAAACTTTTAGTACATTGTGACGATTGTAGTGCTGCTTTAACTTTTATAACAAGGGTGCCGATTAGTCAAGACAAAGAATAAACAAAGGCAATTGAGCCGGAACCTGTCAAAATTATACCGTCGTCTGTTCTGACGCCAAGTGGCGGAATTTGCGAACAGTTCTCGGCCAAAGAAAACGCGAGTTGGCTGAAAGCGAGAACAGTTACAGGAATGTTAAAACAAGAAAGCTCTGCGGCGCGAAAATCGTTCAGCGACAATTCAATGCTGAGTAATCCCAGTGGAGAGCGCGAAAGAATTACGAAAAACAACCAGAATTCAAAGCCTTTTCACAGGCAAGAAATTGTCGGCCAAGTTCATTTCACTCGTTGTCCCCATAATCCATTAAAAGGGGTGAGGAATGGTACTTCCAAAATCTTGGGTCTCGCAAACTTTTCATCCGATCTCGAAATCTCGACAGCCTTTGCGAAGAGTCTCGAAGTCTCGTTTATATTGCATTTATTTCGGTGTCGAAGTCTCGCGTGTTTTGGTCTCGGTCTCGGTCTCGGATTTTCAAACAGGGGTCTCGGCGAGTATCGGATTTTACCATTCGTCACAAGTAACTAAATTACTCCTTTTCTTTAATCCAGAGGTACACTGACATCAGCCTATTGGCTAAAACTGAGAACAGTTCTCACAATTTAACAATAAGTCCCTTTTCTACGATCGGAAAATACTTCTCGGGGGTGACACGCAAATTATGTCACGGTTTTCTGACGCTAAGTGGCTGAATTTGCGAACAGTTCTCGGATAAACAAAACGCCAATTGGC
This sequence comes from Orbicella faveolata, assembly GCF_042242905.1. Classification (NCBI taxonomy): domain Eukaryota; kingdom Metazoa; phylum Cnidaria; class Anthozoa; order Scleractinia; family Merulinidae; genus Orbicella; species Orbicella faveolata. Next base: position 8,493,975 of record NW_028301542.1, read on the forward strand.
TAAAAGCGAGAACAATTCTGGGAATGTTTGAACAGAAAGCTATGCAGCACAGGAAATCGTTCAGCGAAAATTCAATGCTCAGCCACCCTTGCAGAGCGCGATAAAATACGTTAGGCGGATAATTCCCGCTACGATGCGAAATTTTATTATTCGGTTTGCCGTAAATATATTATTTTATGGAAGGCCACCGAGAGAGAAAAACAAAGACAACAGATTTTCAGGTTACAGCCTTCCATAAATGTAATGAACGGAGATGAGTGACATGACGTCAAAACAACACGCAACACTCGTGATCTCGTAGCATGACACCTCGAAAGCCCTAGTCGCGTTTCGTCATTTGTGGTTTTGAGAAAACACGAACTATTGCTCTCTAAGCGTTAGATTTCAGCAGAATATTTATTTGTTCTGTAGTCCGAAGAATTACTGATCATCCGTCCAGGAAAATAATCAGTTTATAAAGCTGTTTCAAGCGAATATACAAGCAATATAAACCATGTCGATTGGTAGAAAACGAGAACAGTTCTCAATTCTAAAAATATCTTGACCTAAATCGCCCGCCGGTGACCTTTCAATGTATGATATGCTCTGATAAAGTAGCCATAAATCGGAAATATCGTCCGGCGTGGCGGGTTGGCGCGCGCTAAGGGTAGATTTCAGAGAAAGGAGCTTGGAGTTGCGCCGAAGAACGGATCAAAATGATTGCACCAAACGGTAAATTATCAGAAGTGACAAGGTATCCTCCAAGCTGCCGAGGAAATACTCAAAGAGATCGTAATGAAACATTGGCTAAACAAGCGTGGGAAAATTTTGGCGCGAATTTCAGGGAAAACGATTACTCGCTTTCTAGATTTATGGACCCAGGAAAAAGTTAATGAAATTTGCATTTGGACGACGGATCGACACACTGCTGGTAAGTTGCCACCTTCCTTGATATGCTTGTTAGAAAAGAAAAATGGAAAAGCAGAATTTCACGTTGTATTGTCCGCAACGCAATTATGTGGACTTGTGCGGCTGAACTAGAAAGTTTTCAGTTTAATATCCCCAGTACATTTTTTTTGTTGTTGTTGTTGATAAGCTTAGTTAAAGAGCCACGTAAACACCATTCTTGTAGATAGTCGAAATTCGCAAAGATTCAACTCGACTATTATTGATAAAAGACCATTGTGTAAACTCATTCATGTGTGGTTAATAGATGATGACAAACAAACGTTCGAGAATAATTACTTATCGGTGATTCATGACAGATGCTTACCAGACATTTTGTTTTCGATGAAAAATTCACCCGTTCTCATTGGTGGATACTGAGAACTGTTTCTCGTTTATGAATGAATGTGATTTCATGCTCCCTTATTGGCCAAGACTGGGAACAGTTCTCAGAGCGACAAAACATTCTCAGTTTCCAGTTGAAAAGTGCATTTTCCACTTTGACATTGCACTCTGTCTACATCAACATTGTTTCTGGGAACTTTTTTTGTTTACCTCAGAGGCATGAAAACTGATTAATTCCTAAGTTGATCGAAGCTGATGGGTATTCACTTTTTCTTTTCCAGACTCAGATGCCTCACATCTTTTTGCTCTACACAGAGATTCCTCATCAACTTTTGTCCGAGGGAAAACCGAGGGTATGGTTCCCAGTTTCAGTAAGTGTACTCAGTTTAAAATCACTTGGCAAGAAGTGCTTGGAACAACAAAAATTATTTCTTCCCGAGGTAAAATAGGCATCTCCCCTTTTCATAAGTATTTCCCACTTTTTCATTCTTTGTTTGTCTGGCTTGTCCAAAGGAAACTCAGGCATGGAAATGATAAATCAGGTCGGTTTTTCCTTCGATTATTAGAGTTTGCAGCTGCACAACACTTGTGTCCAACTCTTTTTCTTTTCTTACCACATTTGCTCCAGACAAGTCGCTCTAACCTACACACATTCAAATTTTTTCATTCTTCCCCAACATTTTGTCTGCCATTTTGAAAGCTTGAGGACTATTAAGCTTCACTTGTATGCAACTTCCATTTTTTCCTGGAATCTGAGTATTCACCCCAACCCCAATCCGCCATCTTCACCAACCTCCCCAACCCCCCGGATTTACCACGGCAAATTTTATCCTGGGCCCCTAAAAAAAAGTGGCTTAATTGGGCTCCTTAAAAATTTCCTTAGGCAACAGCACTGACCTTAGTTCGTAGAGCACTGCACCGGTATCGCAGAGGTCATGGGTTTGAATCCCGTTCAGGCCTGCATTATTTTTCAGCTTTAATTTCACAACTGCCTAAGTTGTGTGCATAACTGCGAGATCAACCATGTCTTTATATCTTTCTCCACAGTTCAAATATATGATCTGTCATATATTCATCCATACGGGTATATTACAAACTCATATTATGTGACCAGCTCCCAGTTGACTTGATAGCTCAGTTGGTAGAGCACTGCACCGGTATCAGAGAGGTCATGGGTTTAAATCCTTTCATTTAATTTCACAAAGTGCTTAAGTTGTGTGCATAACTGTGATGATCAATCATGTCTTTAATTCAGCATTTTCTGTACAAATGACAAATCTTGTCCTTTAACTGAAATGCATTTTAAATTTTCTCAGGGAATTTTTTGACATTGCCTGATTAGGTTTATTGATTTTTAACATTTGGAGAACTCGATGAGACTTACATATTTACACCAAAATATTGGGAAATCTTTCAAACCTTGTTTTACTTTCGACTTCTAGCACTGATCACCGATCGTCACCTTTCTGTCACAGCATCACACATTCTTCATTGAAGCATGCATTGACTAAAATTCTCATATTCCCATGGAAATCAACGGCCTTAAATGGTTATTTTGATAGCTTTTCTATACCTTTACTTTTCTTTTTCTTGGTTTTTACAATTTTGTTATAATTTGAGTTGAGTCATCGCCAAAGCCGGTAGTGTAAACAGTTGGGGTCAATGTCAACCCTATTTCTTTGTTAATCACATTTCGCTGTTGGTGAGACTCTTCTTGCAAATTAGAGTTAATAAATCAGGAGAGCTTATAGAGAGATTTAATAATAATAATAATAATAATAATAATAAACACTTTATTTAAGGAAGGTTAAACAGAAAATAAAGCTGAATACAAATGAATGAATACAGCTATGAATACAAAAATTATCCAAATTGATATCCAAAATGGACCTTGCTTTTTCCGATTTTCTTATTCAAATAAAAAATATGCCAAACCACTCGATTTATCTTGCCAAGTAAATATGCAAAGTTTCATAAGTATCAGTAGCAATTTCATCAAAATATGAAATCCCAAACTTGCCAATTTTTACAAAGAAATGCAGGTGTATATGTCTGGAAGCAAGCGTTGCCCCCTGGTATACTAAATTCATACACAACTTCCTCTTATTCTCAGAGAACCCAATTTTGATGGCATTTCTACAAAGCATTTTCGCATGTGAATAACCCGCACACGCTAAATAGGTTTTATCGTAGTTTTGTGCAATTCGATGGCGATTTCCCTGGAAAAGAACTGCCAAGTGACACTGGAATTGTTAGACTTTATTATTGTTGTATTAATTAGGTGGCTGGAATGGCAGCAAGTTCTAGTACTTTCCAAGACAGAGATTTTGATGGGGCATTATCCCCACTCTTCATCAGTTGATGCTACAATCATGGCATCAAAAGACTCAGTACCCACTCATTGGTGATCACGCTGTTATCATTTTGTGACACAATGACACAGTTTTCATAGCAACAGCATGGCCTGCTACAAAACACCCTTAACTTTAGCTTTAACTACTCATAACGCAAATTAAAACGAACTCGGCAACCTTCCCATCCCCCTCTTTTCTGATTAGCAGGGCAATGTAACCCTTGGAAATTTTTTTTGAAAAAATGCCTGTACAGTGAGAAATCAGAGCCAACTTGCATTTTCGAAAATGAAGGAAAATACTATAACTGTTCTTTACATTTGATAATGTAAGGAAACCCTGGCCTTGAGGAAGAATTATGTTGTAAGTCAAAATATTGGCGTCAATAGTACTCAATAAACCAGCCCTTTTTTCCAGAGTACCAGCCTTACATTAAGTTTCCATATTTATTGAGAACACTTAAGTTGCCACCAAGTGGCTCCAACCCCTCCTTCCCCTGCCATCAATGGTTCTGAAATTTAACAAGCCAGGACAAGAAAGAAATCAAAGCTTTTTGCAAACAAACTCAAAAGGAAGCCATTACCTTGATTAATTAAGTTCGCATCCTGGACCCCACCCTGAATTTGCTGTTTTGAATAATCTCATGTCTACAGGGATTAGTATAAGTAACAAGCATTGCCATTTGCAAGTCTTCCAGCTGTTGCTTCAAAGACTCGAGGAAATAACCAGCTTGTATTAATTGATCCTCCCAGTTTATTCAAAGTTATGTCCCCTGAGTCAGAAAGTCTGCTTTTTCAACCTAGTACATGCGTTGCAAAAAGTTAATCATGAAAGCCTACTGAGTTCATTAAACTTGATTGTAATTGTGTGAACAGTCAGGTTATAGAGCAGTCCCATGTACATTTATTTACCATTTGGAATTTTAACACCATCATATTTTCCCTGCAGGGGAAAATTGTAATTTGGCACATAACTGCCTTACCTGTGAAATCTTGCACTTTCAGCTGTGCACACTTCTGGGATACTCTCTCAGATGTAGTTTTCATTTTTTCTCTCTCTATTCATGAAACTGGAAATATGTTCATTTGGAGACAAACCAGATCCTGTCATCCAGTGTAAGAGAAGAGGAGAAATAGCTAGAAATGAATTGTATCTTTGAGAATCTAAATGCGGGAATCAAGATTCTTGTCTCCATAGATAACTATTTATCATGTTGCCACAAAATTTATCTCAATAAGCTCTCCTGATTTGTACTAACAACTCTGCAACTGAAAGTCACAGTCAAATGTGAGTACTCACCAAATGGTGTTGCCATTGACCCTAACTGTGGACCCTAAGTACCAAAAGTGAACCACTGTAGGGCAGATGCATGGCTATTGCTATAGCTTTGCTTGGATTTCATGATCCTTGACATTTGGTGACCCCTACAATTCTTTCCAGAAACAGATTTTATTGACAATTATCTCCACATTGTCCAAAAATGAACAAAAAAATCAATGTGGGAAGTCAAAAACAAAAACAAAAAAAATTCAAGATTTCTGTCCACAGGACATCGAATCCTGATATCTTGCGGCTGCATGGCATGTGAAACTATGGTCACTAAATGTGAACTCGTTCTTTCAGGAACCTCACCAGTTGACTAAATTCACTTAATAGGTCCACTTAAACAATATTTGGCAGAGAACATTTCACTTCAAAGATCTAATTGCAATATTTTTGGGCTTACAGACACTGTGGCCTTATTTGCTAATGAAGCCCCATTTTTTTCAGATTTAGGGTGTTCTTCTGGACTCGTTCTCTCCAAAATGAAGTCGGCGAGCCAGCATTTTTTTTACATTTCTGACATAAGTAACTCATCATCTTACGGTAGTAAGAGTCTCGGGAAAAAAAAATCAATGTGTGACAATTTTCGCACGAACGTCCTTAAGTCATAAATTAAGGTGCACTGTTCTGTTGCATAGCATCAAACTTGACCCGCTTTTTACCATCAATTGCATCTATCTTAAAAACTAAGGTGATGACCCCATGTTGTTTTGTTTTTTTTTCCCAAAAGACTACTTATTAGCCAGAGAAGAAGAAATAGGAAAAATTATAAAAACATTCTGTGCAGTAGCATTTTCTTAAATAATAATAATAATAATAATAATAATAATAATAATAACAACAACAATGTTTATTAGTGGCTTATAAAAAATTACAACTGAAAAAATTCTTAGGACAATATATATGTCAGGGAAATACTAACTTACAAACGAATTACAAATTACACTCATTCTTTACAACCCTTATAAATTTGTCTATTGTCATTTGCCGAAAAAATTTAAATAAAAATAGTAAAAAATACTCTACACATTTAAATGGCAAAAACTCTACTTTAAAGATACACTGTAGCTATATGCAGGTCCACTTCTTGGCTCAGTGTTCGTGGCTTCGGCTAGAGTTCCCCAGAAATAGCATTCTCAATTGCCTTAACGAATATTTGCATGTCCTTTTCCAATATCTAAATCTATGTCCGACAGTTCTAAGTGGACTCTCCTAGGAGCTCACGAGCTTCTTAAACAAAGTAATGCTGATCTCAGCAGCGCAAAAGATACTCTTGCCCTGATCCATGACATGGTAGTCGCATAACTTTCGCCCTTCTTTGTAGCAACTAACTCAGCAAGTCTACTATGGTATCGATTAAATTCCACTGCCATTCCACCCGTCATGCTAAAAACTAATGGCGTGAATGTAGCTTGCTCTACTTCTAACACACGGCTGGCTATTATTATTATTATTATTATTATTATTATTATTATTATTATTATTATTATTATTATTATTATTATTAAAAAAATGGAAATTTCCAAATTTGGAGGAATTCAAACCCACATTTTTTTTTACAATTTAGCACATGCATTCCATCTTTGCTGTTGAATATTTTTTTTGCATTAAAAAAAGTAGGATCACTGAATCAGTTTCCGAAATATTAGCTTTGTGGATACAGAATATTCTGTGCTTGTTCTACGTGCAAATTAAAATCTCGACTTTTCAAGATCACCCCTTATGCATGCATTAAGGCGGTCTGCTGATCAGTAAAGCCTGCAACTCCACGTGAATAGTGTTTTCTTTTTCACTGTTGTCGTTAGCAGGATAAGTGGGTAGAACAAGAGTACCATAACTACCCGAAGGTGAGACTAGCCATATAAAAAAAACCTTAACGCTGTTGATTTCCATGGGAATATGAGATTTTTACTTCAACAAAGAATGTGTGATGTGTGACGGAAAGGTGATGATTAGTGATCAGTGCTAAAAGTCAAAAGCAAAGCAAGGCTCAGAAAATTTCCCAATATTTTGGTGTAATTGAAGTCTCATTGAGTTCTCCAAACGTAAATAATCAATAGATCTAATCACTGACAGGTAAATTTTCAGCTATTTGCTTGAATCTTTTACATTTCAAAATAAAGAGTGACCACAACTTTTAACCCAGACATTTGTAGTACATTAGTACATTATGCTGATAACAGTCATCATTCATGTAGAGGTCCCACTTTTGAAAAAAATCTCTTTGTTTCAAGACTATGTCAGCAAACATGAGGAAGACGTTTTTTAGAGCATAAGGAAAAAACATAATAACTTTGCTTGTGTTGATGATAAGCAAATAGTTTTCAGCTGTGTGGAAAGAAGGAGAATTTTGCAGTAATTCTGAAAGAATTAGGATGTTTTCTGAAATGTGCCAATTTACAGGAAGTATAACATAACCCCCAAAATTTGGGGTTCCAATTTTCAATTTTGTGTGGTTTTCTTAGTGCCAAAAAAAAAATGCCTCAAAAAATAAAGAAAACATTTAGAACTGCCAAAATAAAGGCCATTTTCGCTCATTGCATATGTTGCTTGACTTGTGTAGAGAAAATAAAGGCAATACAATTTCCAGGGAAATTTGAGTAGGACTACAGACTGCATTGGACTCCACTCAGTCCTAAATATTACCATCATTAACAGCAAAAGAAGGAGAAAAACTGACTCCATGTTGCCTTGTTTGATCTTACTTATTTGTCCTGGTAGTGTAAATTGCGCACACATTGACAGGGTAACTTCCAGTATATATTGGATACACTTTCCGTTTGTTTAAATGGTAAAGGAAATGTGGTTTTTCATCAAATCCAGCCTTTTTCGATTTCGTGTTTCGATTTACGCCAAGGTTGTAAACATAGCCCTTAGAAATGAAGCAAAATCTATGCACAAGCCTAATGAGGCTTAAATTTTAAAATATTAAATCAATGAAAAAAATCTGTATAAAGTAATTTGCCTGGGAGCCTGTGTATTTTTTCAGTATTAGTCACATGACATTCATCACATTCCTTATTTCACAAACTCAGCTGGAAAGACTTAAAATCTCAACGTCAAATTCACAACGTCTTAATGGTTTTCAAGTTCTTAAACAGTCTTGTTCTGGAATATCTCACGTCTAAATTTATAAAGTGAAATGAATCAAGCTATTCTCTGAGGGACTCAGTAAACAAACTTGTTGTCCCCTTTCCAAGAACTAACTACATAAAAAATAGTTTTAGTTACACTGGCGCTACCCTTTGGAACAGCTTACGCTGTAACATTAGAGAGTCTGGTTCATTAATCAAATTTAAACGCCTTCTCCACTATAGTTTTTAAACACAGCATTCATGGAAAATAGGATTTTTCTTAAGTGGCATATTAATGTAAGTTAATGTAATGTTAGGATTTGGATTTTTAGCCGTTATTATGTAATTTTTTCTACCTGATGTTTTTATCGTGTATAAATAATGATTAAAGATTGAAGATTAAAGATGACCAATGCTGTGGCCTGATGACGTCATCACTGGTGTCATGAAAAAGTTAAAACACATGAATTAACTCTGACCTAACTAGAAATAATGACGTTATATGAGAATAAATTTTCCTTAGCAACGGCTCGAAAAGATCACTTAACGGGCCCTTAAGTTCCCCCGTACGCTAAAAATTGCATACTCACTATTTCCAGGACTTTGCTTCCGGGATCGATGGCATGTCGTTCATCTGGAAGAGTATTCACTTCAGGTACTTCAGGTTCTGACAGTTTAAGGATATCATAGCCAAGTGTCGAGAGCTCTTTATGCTGCAACGCAATGTCTCCTCCAAGGTGAAGTGCCAGATGCAGTTTCAGGCACATGTAGATGTCTGACAAATTCTTTTGCAGTTGTGATTTAAGACTGAGGTTTACTTGTGCGCTTAGATCAGCTCCTCCCGCACGAAAAGCTTCCATGATTAATTTAGGAAGGCGACAAAATTCTTCCACGTACTCTTCTAGCTTACTCTCTATCCTGTCAATCGTCTTTCGAACTCCTTTGAGAAAGATAACAATATCCCCACTTGCCGGAGCCGCCATTTTTTGCTCATGGATTCTAGTGTCAAGGCCCTGCCGGCTAAGAGGAGCGAAAAGGGCTATGGGGACGAGAACGTTCTCGAGGTAGAGAAAGGACCCTGAGAACGAGGTTAGACGTCATCCAGCAACAAGAAGATCTTTAAGATCTTACAACCGCGCTTTTAAAAGTTAACTGTTTTGGTAGCACTATAGTCGCAATGCAATGCACATTCCAAAGCAGTCCTTGATGATTCACTGATTACTGCAGACACTACATCACTTGATCAACACAACCTGGGTTATTGCACCATCAGTCGTAGCCGTTGCGGAATCTCCGATGACGTAATAAATTACTTCCGGCACATGTCATAATATGGGATCATGGGTGACCCGAAGTGAAAAAAGCCGAAAAAGAAAATTCGGTTTTGAACCTATTTCCAGCAAATTTGGCACACCGGAAGCTGAGAAAATTACCCTATTTCCGGCCATCATTTTTCAGCTCTTTTCGTCATATCCCCTCTCGGGAGGGTTTTGTAAAGTTAGCGAATTAGTATGCAAGCTACCGTAAAGGTGGTTCCCATCAGCGAAATGTTTATTTGCCCAAAAATTGTGGCCAAATCTTTCGGAGATGGAAGTCAGGACATTTGTAAGGATACAGAAAGTAATTTGGGACCAGTTGCTGGCTTGTAAGGCTGAAATTATCAAGAAGTAAGCTTTTTTTTAACTTGAAAGTAACGAAGACCATGCAGTGAACAAATAGTGAATAAATTATCGGCTCTTCTCACTGTCGCGTTCTGTTTTTTCTTCCGTTCTCTTCTAGAGCCCGCCGAGGTCATCTTTTCGTCTAAATAACCTGAGAAAAGTTCGAAAAAGATGTTCCTCTTCAATTTTCAGCTCTCAGGCAATAATCCTGGATTTTTTTGACCGAAACGTCGGTTCGTGTTATGTTCGTGTGTTTCGGGGCTATCTTTAACACGGGGATCGGAGAATCGGAGAATCGGAGGATCGGAGGATCGGAGGATCGGAGGATCGGAGGATCGGAGAATCGGAGAATCGGAGAATCGGAGAATCGGAGAATCGGAGAATCGGAGAATCGGAGAATCGGAGGATCGGAGGATCGGAGGATCGGAGGATCGGAGGATCGGAGGATCGGAGGATCGGAGGATCGGAGGATCGGAGGATCGGAGGATCGGAGCATCGGAGCATCGGAGCATCGGAGCATCGGAGCATCGGAGCATCGGAGCATCGGAGCATCGGAGCATCGGAGCATCGGAGCATCGGAGCATCGGAGCATCGGAGCATCGGAGCATCGGAGAATCGGAGCATCGGAGAATCGGAGAATCGGAGAATCGGAAAATCGGAGCATCGGAGAATCGGAGCATCGGAGCATCGGAGAATCGGAGAATCGGAGAATCGGAGAATCGGAGAATCGGAGAATCGGAGAATCGGAGAATCGGAGAATCGGAGAATCGGAGAATCGGAGAATCGGAGGATCGGAGGATCGGAGAATCGGAGGATCGGAGAATCGGAGGATCGGAGGATCGGAGGATCGGAGGATCGGAGGATCGGAGGATCGGAGAATCGGAGGATCGGAGAATCGGAGGATCGGAGAATCGGAGGATCGGAGAATCGGAGGATCGGAGAATCGGAGGATCGGAGAATCGGAGGATCGGAGAATCGGAGAATCGGAGAATCGGAGAATCGGAGAATCGGAGAATCGGAGAATCGGAGAATCGGAGAATCGGAGAATCGGAGAATCGGAGAATCGGAAAATCGGAAAATCGGGGAATGGAAACGGGAACGGGGAATCTTTAAAATGGGGAATCTTTAAAATGGGGAATCTTTAAAATGGGGAATCTTTAAAATGGGGAATCTTTAAAATGGGGAATCTTTAAAACAGGGAATATTTTTTAAGCGGGAATCTTTAATAGCGGGTGATTTCTTGTCAACCACTGTTTCGATTTTCCGTCCTTGCTCCTGGTTTTTGTGATAAAAACAGCTCCAAACGACCCTTCCCCTATCACATCTTGTTCGCCGAGATCATTCCACTTAAACTGTGGAAGACCTTCAAAGCGACCGATTCTCTCTCCTTTAAAGTAAATGCAATGGGCACTTTGAAATTGTCTTCGCATGACTGCATGGCGTAGAAAGAGGTATCATGAAGCACACAATGACGGATTACACGCGAAATTCGCCGCCACATGCATCGTTCGGGCATTAAGCATCGAGTTACTTTATTACTGGTTTTCAGTGTCACGCCGTTCAAAATAAATCAAAATAAAAATGAAAACAGTTCAAAGGATAAAGTCCAGAATCTTGAAGAGAAAGAAGGTAAATATGCAAAGACTTTCGCCAAGATTAAGAACACAGCAATGTTTCTTACCAAGATATGCGGAGAAATTTTTTATCCAAGTTTATAGAGATTTTGACAGAGACGCCATGCTAGCGCCCATCCGGATGGCGGCCGGAAATCAACAGAAACATCTGTCACTGAGTTTTGCTACAAAAGCGTAAATTTATCTCTCCAGGAACTCAAAAACATTTTTAAAATAATACTTTTTCAAATACATGAACTGTTCAGATAGCCAAATTTCCCGAAGTAAGTCACTCTTTTAACCAACATGACAGCTTTCTTGCCCGTCATGTAAATGCCGCGTCACGCAAAAGCTTAGAAATTCAAGCGTGGGCTATTACAAAACCAAGAACTCACTTGGGGAGAAAATTTTAGTTTTCAGCTGCTCTTATACATCATGAAAGTAAAATCTCAGGAGGATCAATAGTTTTGTAGTTTGAATTTTAGCGACGTAATGTGAAAAACAGATTTAGGGGACTGTTGATTTATCGATTAAATAGCCAAAAACGTGTTTTCCTTGCCACTGATATATTTGTCGTTAAGTCGTAAGTCCTTCTATTAGCACATGATAAGGCTAGGACAAATATCCATCGCTGCGAAACTCAATTAAAAAACGTCACATTCCGGAGTTAAGATAAATCCAGGCGGTTCGATTCTTTGGTCGGTCTAGCGGATCTCAAAGAGTGAGAATCGAGATTTGAACCGCTCCACTATCCCGCTAAACCAATGTGCTTTAATAGCGTGCAATATATAATTACAATGAATAAATTCCACAACTGTCTCTGTACCTGTTGAGTTGATACATGTGACAGAATAAATAGCTTCCGGTGGGAAACTGAGAGATTCTCGTTCACTTTTCAGTAAAGATTAACGCTATTAAATATCCCCCATTTTAAAGATTCCCGCTTTTAAAGAATCCCCGTTATAAAGATTCCCCGTTTTAAAGATTCCCGCTTTTAAAGATTCCCGCTTTTAATAGCCTGCGTCGCAAACAGTCTAAACTTTTAAAGATTCCCCATTTTAAAGATTCCCGCTTTAAAATATTCCCCATTTTAAAGATTCCCACTTTTAAAGATTCCTCATTTTAAAGATTCCCGCTTTTAAAGATTTCTGCTTTTAAAGATTCCCCATTTTAAAGATTCCCGCTTTTAAAGATTCCTCATTTTAAAGATTCCTGCTTTTAAAGATTCCCCATTTTAAAGATTCCCGCTTTAAAAGATTCCTCATTTTAAAGATTCCCGCTTTTAAAGATTTCCGCTTTTAAAAATTCCCCATTTTAAAGATTCCCGCTTTTGAAGATTCCTCATTTTAAAGATTCCCGCTTTTAAAGATTTCCGCTCTTTAAAGATTCCCCATTTTAAAGATTCCCGCTTTTAAAGATTCCTCATTTTAAAGATTCCTGCTTTTAAAGATTCCCCATTTTAAACATTGCCGCTTTTAAAGATTCCTCACTTTAAAGATTGCCGCTTTTAAGGTAATTCCCCTGAAATAAAACTGCCAATAGATTTTTGTTCAAACTTTGTCCACTGAATATTTATCACATGAGAACTTCAATAAAAAAAATAAAAGAAAAAAGGGGGGTTCCCATGCTCGTTAAGGAGCAGTGAGGCATTAAAAATGTCCCATTTTAGCATTATTTAATGCTTATTACAAGAACGCATTCCAAGTTATTGTAAACTCTTTGTGAGCCCAGACTCATGAAAACACGCCTCAAACTACAGTCAATACTTGTGTCGGACACAAATAAACTTTTTAAGTTTGATTTTGACAGACAGCTGAGTCCTTGTTAAAATATTGGAACCAAATTGCTTGCCAAGGCTATCAAACTGCAAAATAGGCAAGACTACAGTGCAGCTGCTATTTTCCTTATTTATTCAATTGTGAACAATAGAAATCAGATCAGTCTTTACTCACGCAAAGCTAATGATTAGTTGATTAAAATGACTGGAAAAAAAATTGGGATGCCCGAGCTCGTTAGTGAGCTATAGCCTTTTTTTCAACTGACAGAACATAATATCAAGGCAAATCCACCATGTTTTCAATGTGCACGTGCACGAACGCGCGCTAATGACGCCATAAATTATGCGCAGTAAGTATGCGCAATGCAAATGTGAGGAATCACCTTAAAGATTCCTCATTTTAAAGATTCCCACTTTTAAAGATTCCTCATTTTAAAGATTCCCGCTTTTAAAGATTCCCCATTTTAAAGATTCCCGCTTTTAAAGATTCCCCGTTTTAAAGATTCCCCATTTTAAAGATTCCCGCTTTTAAAGTTTCCCTATTTTAAAGATCTCCTGTTCCCCGTTTCTATTCCCCGATTCTTCCCTTTCCCGTTCGCCGTTTTAAAGATAGCCTGTGTTTCGGTGGCTATGGGCGACCGTCGCCTCCTTTGTTGACTCAAGCTATGAAGCGAGGTGACAAAAAACCTAATAATATTAAGTTCTGGTTTTGTCCGATTTCGTTGAAATTTTGATATGATGAAGCTGGATTGTTAAGGAATAGATTTTACTACTGCCGATATGAGGTAGCTATTAACGCTAAAGTAATATATCGCTTCGAAGTCAGGGTTTTCAAGAGATTTTTTTGGAACGGGTGAGTTCGGCGTGACTTTGTAATCTGAGATTTTTGTTGACCCTGAAGAAGCAAGGTTTGGCGAGTAAACATTACAGATTGCGTAATTCAAAGTTGGCTGAGTGGAGGTCTATGTCTGGTCGCCGACAGAAAAACAAGAAGATCTGTTAGATCTTGTAACCGCACTTTTAAAATTTAACTGTTTGCTTAGCACTACAGTCGCAACGCAGTGCACATTTCAAAGCCGTGCTTGATGATTTTTTTCTTACTGTAGACATCACATCACTTGATCAACACAAACTGTATTATTGCACCATCAGTCGTAGCCGTTGTGAAATCTCTGATGACGTAATAGTGTTAATCTGGAACTTTCTTCGGGATATGTATGGGCATGAAGATACGACTACTATTAAAAACTGCTTTCTTTCTTTAAAGTCATGATTAAATTTCATTGGTTTTTTCCACGAGTAGAGGGCTAGAAAAGTAGTCACACGAGTCTCACATAATTTAAAACTTCCGTTATCCACGGCTATCTTTAGTACGGTGGCTATTTCCCTACCAATGACGTAATCCTTGCATGTTCCGACATGTTCTTTGCTTGGCTTGCAAATATTTAATTTTCCTTCTGATCACCGAACTCGCTGCGATGACATAGCCAAAGAATTTACTTCATTCGGCTAAAACCACAAGAAATACTCGCAAAATTGCAAATAAATTAATGACCGTCGCTTCTGCCGAAATAAACTTGCAAAGTAAACACGATTTTATTTGTCACGTAGCGAAAGTGAAAGCTGTAACGTCAGCGCATTCCATGGCTGACGTAATACCTTTTTTTAGCGTATTTACTATTTCCCTTCGAATCCAACGCTTTGATAAAACCAAAAGAAAATACATTTTACCCAAGGTAAAGAAAACAATATCTGTAACATTGTCCTTATATTAATCTTTCCACAGCTTTTGGCGAGTAAACATCACAGGTTCCGTTATTCAAAATTTGGCCGAGTGGAAGCTTGGGCCTGGTCACCGACAAAACTAAAAAAACAAGAAGATCTGTTAGATCTTATAACCGCGCTTTTAAAATTTAACTGTTTTCTTAGTACTACAGTCGCAACGCAATGCATATTCCAAAGCAATCTTTGATGATTCATTGATTACTGTAGACATCACAGCACTTGATCAACACAAACTCTATTATCGCACTATCAGTCGTAGCCGTTGTGACATCTCCGATGACGTAATAGTCTTAATATGGAACTTTCTTCGGGATATGTATGGGCATGAAGATACGAACACTATTACAAACCGCTTTCTTTCTTTAAAGTCACGATTAAATTTAATTGTTTTTTTCCCTTGAGTTAAGGGTTAGCAAAGAAGTCACACGAGTCACATAATTCAAGAATTGCGTTATCTACGGCTATCTTTAGTACGGTGGTTATTTCCCTATCAATGACGTAATCTTTGCACGTTCTGACATGTTCTTTGCTTGGCTTGCAAATATTTCATTTTCCTTCCGATCTATGAACTCGCTGCCATGAAAGAGCCAAAGAATTTACTTCATTTGCCTAAAACTACAAGAAATACTCGCAAACTTGCAAATAAATTAATGACCGTCGCTCTGGCGAAATAAACTTCCAAAGTAAACACGATCTTATTAGTCACGTAGCGAAAGTGAAAGCTGCAACGTCAACGCATTCCATGGCTGACGTAATACCTTTTTTAGCGTATTTATTATTCCCTTTGAATCCAACGCTTCGATAAAACCAAAAGAAAATATATTTTACCCACAACAAAGGAAACAATATCCGTAAAATTATCCGTGTATTAATGTTTTAACAGCTTCTGGCGGAAAAAACATCACACGTTGCGTGACTCGGAATTTGGCCAAGCGGAGGTCTGCGTCTGGTCACCGACAAAAAAAAACAAGAAGATCTGTTAGATCTTATAACTGCGCTTTTAAAATTTAACTGTTTTGGTAGCGCTACAGTTGCAATGCAATGCACATTCCAAAGCAGTCCTTGATGATTCTTTTCTTACTGTAGACATCACATCACTTGATCAACACAAACTCTATTATTGCACCATCAGTCGTCTCCCATGACGTAATGGTCTTAATTTGGAAATTTCTTCGGGATATGTATGGGCATGAAGATACGAACACTAAACTTTATCCCGACCGTAGATTGGAAACGTGACAGACAATTGGCGTTACTTTTGATTCTCACCAAATTTGGACAGTGGGATGATCTCATCATTAGCCAATTACAGGCCATTTTTCAGATCTTTTCGTCATATCCCCCCCTCGGGAGAATTTTGTCAAGTTAGCTAATTTAGTGTGCAGGCCACCGTTTTGGCGGTCGCCGTTGGCGAAATGTTTATTTGCTCAAAATTGGGGCAAAATCTTTCGGAGATGGAAGTCAGGACACTTTTAAGGATACAGACAGTAATTTGGGACCAGTTGCTGGCTTCTAAGGGTGAATTTATCCGGAAGTAAGCTGTATTTTCGTTTTCGCGCCGAAAGCCACGAGGTGAAATATTATCGGCTTGTTATGCTCTCCTGTTCTGTTTTTTCTCTTGGTCTTTTATGTAGCCCGCCGAGGCCATTCTTTCGTCTAAATCAGTTTTCCAAAAGGGCAAGATTTCCGTATAACCCCATACATTTATTATGCATACAGTTCTTTGTTTAACTAAACAATAGCTAAAACAATAGCGCTCCTTTGAGACTTATCTGATTTGAATAACTCTAAATTTTACCATTTTTTTTCTAAGTGTCGCATACTTCTAGACTTTATTTCGAATTTTCTATCTAAAATACGCAAAAACGAAACGATTTCTTGGAGACTGGGGAGAATAATTTTACGAGTCTTAGGTCTAAATTACGGAAAACCGAAACGAAATATCATGATTTTGGACGCATTTACCGTATTTTTAAACTGAGCGCAGGCTTAAAACTGCTTAAAGTGATAGTGATTTAGACCTGTTCGCTAGTTTAAAAAAGCTTAAAAATACTGCTTTAGGCCTAAGCAAAACCGGCTGCTTGCGGTTAGCTATAATCTATTGCGCGGGTTAGCGACTATCATACTAATTTTGTAAATGTAAGCAAAGTGAAATAAAATTCTAGCCTACCCGTCACGTCTCCTCTAAAACATGTCCTAAGAACTAGAACCGACGATTCCTGACCTCTAATTGAATTAACTCCTTGTGAAAAACAAAAGAATCAAGTTACCCTTTGTAATTAAAAATATAAATATCTCGTGCCATTTGCCTACTACTAACTCATGAACTGCGTCAAAACTCAAGACTCATAACTGGCCACCATTACACTGAAAACTATGCACTCTAAAACAACCCAATGTACGTATGTAACTGTCACACTCCCCTCCAAACCGGACTAAAAATCACAAACCGGCAACAAACACGTCACTCTTTATTTTTCAATTACCAAAGTCCTTGTGTTTATACATACCTTGTGTTTCTCACATACCATTTACCTTTACAACAAGAAATTTGATTGGCTGTCCATAGTAGATCCAATCTGATTGGTGTGACATACATACATCTCTCACTCACTCACTCACTCACTCACTCACCCATTGACCCGTCCATAACATACCCGACGCGCCGACTAAGAGGTATTTTTTTTACAAAAAAAATAACTCAAAAATGAACAGTTTGGGTACAAAACTAATACAAGGACCTCAAGTAGTGTGTATCTAATGAAACAAATTAAGGAGCTCTTTCAAAAGATTTATATTGTAAAATGAAACTCTATGTCAATGCGATTGTGTATCATCTGTGATGCCATACTGCTCCATCCCACAACCTTTCGTGCAGCATTTGTTGTTCAGTTAAGTTATATACTTGAAAAAACAATACACAAAACTGATAAATGAACTAGAACTAAAAAAATATTTCTAAGAACATACCTACTGTACAGCGATTTACTTTGGTGTCCAAGAGTTGGCAAATCTTTGGCTGCATACAGTTCTAAAAAAATCCACTTGTGTTAAAAAACAGTATTCATTAGACTTAATTTACTTGATGTCAAGAACAAAAGAGCTTTAAACTTGATAACTTTTGTTGTCCTAACGTTTTACATTCAAACAGAAAGTGATTCTGCTGTATTAAATGTTGACAATTGTTAAAAGTTATTGTCAGTCATTTAGTAGGTTGCTGGATTGCTTGGTCAATAATACAAAAAGGTTGTTATTAACCTTATGTAGTTCTATCACACTTCTGGATATAGATATTCTTTATGTACTTCACCTGTTAAATCAATTCATCCATTGTGTCATTCCTATATATCTCAGAAGAGTCACACCCGCAACTGCAAGTTGGATGTACACCTTAATCAAAGACAACAAAAACTGACATTTTACAGACCATAAATGACTTAACTGACCAAGACTGTGATCAAATAAATTACCCTCCTAAAAAATTCTATCTCAACAATAACAATTAAATCTTCTACTAAATAAACACAACAAAAAAAGGTTGTCACCGTTAATTTTTTTAATATAAATTTGTGATTTGTGATATTGTTGGTTAAGTGAAGAAATGATCTTCACTTAACCAACAATACAGAGACGTTATTTTCAAAACTACTCTAACAGACATATTCAGGGAATCTGAATAACAACTTAGGATGACTAATATTGAATATTGAAAAAGATTCTATACACCTTACCTAGTTCCCCTTGCCCTTCTGTTGCTGTTAGTGTGGCAAAACAGATGATCCAGATGTAGAAAATGTCTTGATACTCGAAGAGAGAACAATTAATAAATGTTCCTTATAAATGTAAACTCGGTCCTGAAAACAACCTAAACAACACAGCGTTAATAATGAATTAGGAACTCTTTCCTCATCTATATATCTTCCTTTGCACCATGAGTCACTGCCTGGTTTTAAATACTTGTCAGTTGTATTGATATTGGTAATAAAAATAATCGTTACCTATAGCTACTAATGAGTGTCATAAATTCAATGCATTTTCCTCAAGCTGTTGATGAACAACTGCCAGGGTATCACCATCCAACTCCTGAGAAGAAACTGTTATTTTTTCACTGTTTCTTGTGCAAGGCACAAGGGCTTTGTGGTTAGTTCGCTTGTCTCCAAATCAAGCGATCTGGATTCGATCCATGATGCTGTGTCCTTTGGCAAGACACGAGTTTTATAAACCCGCGAGCCAGCTAGCGAGCCATGCGAGCCAAGGGGCGAGCCATGCGAGCCAAGGGGCGAGCCATGCGAGCCATGCGAGCCATGCGAGCCATGCGAGCCATGCGAGCCATGCGAGCCATGCGAGCCATGCGAGCCATGCGAGCCATGCGAGCCATGCGAGCCACAGTACAAATGTTAAGAATTTTTATGTTACATTTGT
The DNA here is from genome assembly GCF_042242905.1 of Orbicella faveolata. Lineage (NCBI taxonomy): Eukaryota > Metazoa > Cnidaria > Anthozoa > Scleractinia > Merulinidae > Orbicella > Orbicella faveolata. Next base: position 8,513,250 of record NW_028301542.1, read on the forward strand.
ATTCGCATGAGAACAAGAGCAAGAGCAACGGAACAAGATGAATAAGATCATATCGCAATATTAAATTCTTGCAGCGACTACACAAACCGTCACTAAGGACGGTTTTTGAATTAGCCAATCAGAACAAAAACAAGAGCAACGAAACAAGATGAATAAGATCGCAATACATGTATTAAATTCTTGCAGCGACTACACAAACCGTCACCAAGACGTTTTTTGAATCGGCCAATCAGAAGCCAAGCTGAAAAAAATCAAATAGCTACAAATGCCTCACAATGCACGGAAAGCCGATAAGGGTACCACAACTGTCATAATGAACAGAACAGATAAATTCAACGAGGGTCAAGTCCAACTTGATGATATACATACCGACCCTTCGACAAACCTATGGTTGACACCACGGCCAAAAAAGTCCATCGATTGATTCGATCACTACTTCAAGAAGGCCACATAGACGAAATGACGGCCAAATGGCTCTCCCTTACACCCGACCCTCCGCGAATACCAGTGTTTTACACACTTACAAAGATTCACAAACCGACACCTGTCCGTAGACCTATTATATCAGGGTGTGACGGCCCTACAGAAAGGATCTCATCTTTTGCTGACCACCTTCTTCAGCCGATAGCACAAAGACAAGCCTCGTATCTTAAAGATACAGCAGACTTTCTTAACTTCATCGAGAAGACTAAACTGCCTAAGAACACCATTCTTGTCTCAATGGACGTCACCAGCCTCTACACAAACATACCACAGGAAGAGGATATTACCACAGTATGCGAAGCATACGAAGAGTTTTATCACGAAAACCCTCCAATTCCTAGGTATTTAAGAGAAATGCTCACTCTGATTTTACAAGAAAACTCGTTCCAATTCAGTGGAAAAGATTACCTCCAAACTCATGGAACAGCCATGAGAACGAAAATGGCCGTAGCTTTTGCTAACATATTCATGGCCAAAATAGAAATAGAAACACTCAGACTAAGCAACACGAAACCCATCTTTTGGAAAAGATTCATCGATGGCGTCATATCTATGTGGAACACAAGTAAAGACAAAATAAGAGATTTCCTTCTAACGGCAAACAGTTTTCACCCAACGATCAAATTCACGACTTAAATCACAGAAACAGAAACTACGTTCTACGTTCTACTTATAACAAAAATATGAAACAAAGAAAAAAATTCGTCCAACTCAGAGCAGCCATTACTATGACGCAAAACTTGGCACGATGTACAGATGTTTAGAGCATTTTTCATATTTGATGCACTAACAATAGTTCTGGCAACCGAAGCGAGATTAGGACTTTTTCTGGGAATACTTCAATTTTAGGCACTTTTGTAAATAAATTTAAAATTAATTTTCCAGGGAAAGAGAGAGTACCCTAGGAGCAAGGTTGTGCCGTTTATACTCGTCCCCAGGGTCATCTCCGCTTTCAAGATGGCGAGCGGGCGGTTTATAGCGGTAGTTTAATTTAGTGATAGTCGGGCGCTAGATATTTCTTGGTGAAATGATCGACGACCTCCCAGACCGATCGAAGAAAAAAAAAAATACTCGCAAAAATGGCTCGCGTGGCTCGCATGGCTCGCATGGCTCGCTGGCTCGCAGGTTTAGCAGACCCCTTTACACAGACCGCTGTATTCAACAACCGTGCTTTGCTGGCGCAAAATTCAAATTTGCCGCGTTTTTGACGCGACTTAACGACTGAAATTCTGACTGAGGGTCCGGACTTATATTTTAAGAGCTACGAAATAAAATTACATCGAAATTAAAATTTTAAGCAAAAAAATTTATAAGAAACTTAATCTCCATAAACGACATTATAACAAAGGACAAGAGCTTTGGCGCAGTTCAAAATGGGCACGTTCAAGCCAAACTTAAAATTGTTAGTATCATGTGTATCACTCGTATTTGTTATATAAACTTTTCGAACATAACAAGAGCTTCACCGAGAGCTAGAAAGCATATCACTTCACCATCTAAGAATATTATACTATTAAACTATTTTAGAGGTGTGCCTGTAGACGAATAACGACCATAGATAAGCACTTCATTGATCACGCAGTCGGCAAGGCTGGGAAACGGCTTTAGCTTTCTTACCTTTCCTTTCTAGAGTAGGTTTTTGCATTTTCCACAGGTTTGCCGACTGAGATGCTTTTTGTATCTGCTTGAATCCATGTTTACTGTGTTCTTGGTACGGCAAGCTCGGACAAAAGTTGAAGCCAGCTCGTTTCAGAAGAAACGAGAAAACATTTGACGAGTTATTTGCATGGGAGCGTGCAATAATATTAGCACAAATGGTAGGTGAGCGTTCACTAGGTTTTTCACAAGCCAATCATTTGCAGGTAGAAATTTATGATGTGTCACAGAAGTTTTTAAACAAAGACCAACACGATCTCACACTTGCGGAGAATAGTCGGAAAGATCCGAAGTGTCTAGAAAAATACGCAATATCACGTATATTGTGGAAACGAACAATAGACAGGGATATTTTCATACAATAAAGTCATTATGAATAAAGCTGGATGATTAGCACCACACTTTGGGCCTCTTAATTCATATGAGCCCCGTCAACCGGGCTGGCTCGGTTTTCGAGATCTCGCCTCGCCACTCTTTCCTTCGTAAAAATTTCGATGTGTTCAAATGAGAAACCGGGCTGGTCCGGTTACCGAGATCTCGCGTTTTGCGACCGAGATCTCGGTAACCGGGATGAAAATTTTCCCATATGAACACTCCAGCCCAGGTAACCGGGACGAAACTTTTTGGACAAAATACTAGTATAGCCCTAGCCCTAGTTGTTCGAAAGGTGGATAACGCTATCCACCTTTCGAACAACCCGGGCTTTAGCTTTTCACGCAAACTTGAGCGCCAAATCTGTCTAATTCGGGCTAAAGAGTAATAAATGGCGATTTTTCATTTCTGACAGATCGATAAACTAGAATGTATCTCTTTGTGAGAAAAGTAGGCGGGCATTTGTTTCCCTTCTATGAAACAAATTACTGTTTTATACCGAGATGTCAACTTGTAGGTCGAAACACAGTCAAATCTGAGAGAGAAATAGAAAGTGTCTTAACCTACCTTAAATATGATTAACGAATTATTACAGTGCCGAGGTCTTGAAAATGCTGCCCGCAGTATTTTCAAGTCCAAAATCACAGTTTTTCACAATACGGACCGACCCTATTTTTCTTATAAACAGGCAAATAACATCACATCTAAAGGCAAATAACGGCACTTTTTTTATTCGCCATGTCATCGCCTGATTACATTTACTCAATTTTTAGGAAAACAACTTGTTTATTTTTTCCTGTGTTAAATTGGCTTTCAAATGGGTTTGTGTGATTGTTTGAATCGGCTTTCGTGCCGTCTACAAACCATTCTTAAAAAGTCGTCGCAAAGAGTGAGTAACTCAGATACTAGAAAAATAATTAAAAGATGTATTAAGGAACAGTTGCAGAAAATATTCCTTTTTATAAGGGAAATGAATGAGCCTGTGATGGTGATTCAGGGGACTCTTTTGACCAGTAATTACAAATATAGAGTTTTCGAGTTCACTTTTGTTGAAACTGATCTATATTTGTAGTCATTTTCTGACCCGGCGTAAAACAGCCGTTGCTATGGCCGTTGTAATAATAAAAAAAAACATACCCGGCCACTGCCGGCCACTGGTACTTTCCTTGAATTTCACACTCATCCGGAGGCAAATTCAGCAAGATCGTTTGAAAATGTTTTTTACAAATGTTCAACGGTTTTACATCTTATATTTTCAAAAAAATTGCTTTTCTCCTGAACATCGTCATATTTTATCCTATCGAGCCGCCACCTTAATCATCGATGAGCGCGTAATAAGGCAAACGATTAATGTCGATTATCGCTAATTTGTTCACGAAAGTAGATAAAAATAAAAAATAAAAACGACTATGGCAAGCCACATTGGATAATTTCACCCGCTCCCGGAAACAGTCAGTTTGCAAGATTTGTTGAATTGTGCCATGATCACGGACTGAGAAAAAAAATAAAAGAGATAACGATTTTTTTGTCCCTCCCCTAAGTGGTGAGAAGTAACAGCTTTTTCTCTTTACTACAGTACTACGATCTCGAAATCTCGTGTTCTCCGTGTTTTTGACAGACTGGTTTATATACACCGAATATCAAGCAATCCACTGACAATCCACTACAGATATTGTTCCTGTGTTTATGTTAACTGCTTTAGTTACCTTTATTCTAACTGTCATGATCTTTTCTTCGTGTCCAGCAACCTATATTTTAAACGAGTTTGTTCCAGAAACATAAGACATGGGCATGCGACCATCTGTGATCAAATTCTGAACTCTCCTCGAACCTCACTCGACTAGCTATTTGAAGAGTACAATATAAACGATTTATCAATATCACTAACAATGAAATCAAAACTTCCTCAGTACTTTTGTAATAACTATACGTTTCACAGGACATACCTTCGGGCAAGTTCATATTCAAGTGTTCTCAAACAAAAATGTTTCCCGTGAGTATGCAGGGAGGTCGTTTGGTCTGACACCTGTTTGAGATTAAGCGTCAAAAGGAAGCATCGATACCAAACCATGTTTGTTGTCAAACAGATTTAGGGAATATCACGGCTTAACTCATCTGGTCTCGAGGGTGCCCTTCAAGTAGGTTGACACCAATAGTCCAGCTTAACTTTTCATTCGGCTGCCTGAGTCCGAGCTGGTCTAGTTACAGAATGAATCCTTTATCGCTAGGTAGCGCTTTTAGAATTGAACCTCATTGTGTACGTAACGCGCTTCGATTGGCCGATTCGTTTGGCCCACGTGTTGTGCGGCATGAGGATAAAAAAACGCCGAGACTTGTTACCCAAAAGTAACTCTAAAAAAACTCCAAAAGTGGCACCAAAAGAGAGTTACAAATGTCTCTCGCGACTAGAGATACGGGTTAGATACTCTGGAAATATTGGAACATGTCCCTTCAAACCAAATTAGCTATTTAAGAACTGTGCAATAGTTATCAGGAGGGGATGGGGCATGTAAAAATCAGAGAGGGGAGCATTATGGAAACTCATACCCTTAGGGAGGGAGGGTAACATGTAAATTTTTTTTTTGAAAAGTAGGCGAGGCGGCATAGGCAAGTTGACTTTGTGTAGTTATTATTATTGCAAAAAATAACGTTTTCTACAATACAAATGTTACCTTCACTAGTAACATTACTTACAATAGCGAAATAGAGCGGTTTTCAATTACTTACCAATTAAACTACTCAACAAATCTCAAACTGTGGTAAAACCAAAACCAAAGTAAATGTCTAATTACCTTCGACACTTATTGAAAACTGCTCTAGCTTACAAAACCCTAACATTTGCCTGCGATACTTATTCTAGTTACTGTACTAACATAAGTCACAATTTAACAACCCTAACACAACTTACAATGCTAACATTGCTTACAACTTATTAATACCTTATATTACTTACTTATTTTTAAACAGTGCATCATGCTTGATGTTAACTAACATTACTTGCCTTTTTTATCTTGGCTAAATATCAACACACAGTGCTATTTAAAAGCAAGGGGGAAATGTGAAATATGCTATTTATCTTAATTTTCTATGCAGAATTGAATGTAGATAACTATGGAGTCAGCTACAATAGAGCGTTTTCATTGTCACGCAAAAAAAAAAAAAATAGAGTCAGAAACCATTCAGTGGATAAAGTCAAGAAATTGTGATATCATTGAAGATAAGTAAAGACGACAGTTTTCCAAGTTTAAGGTGTGCCTTGTCCCAAAGTTGAAATATTCGTGAAAATGCTCCGCGCAAATTTACAGAGCCTAGTATGGAGCCACCACGTTGGACACTGCTTATTTGCACTGAACAAACATTTAAATGAGCACTTTTCTAAATGCTATAACGTCTTTAAAAATTATGGCTAAAAATCACGATAATAAATATTTTTCTACAAACGCGATCGTAGCTTTATGTCACACATCGCCATTACTCTGAAATTCAACTGGTTTCCAAACGAAGGACGCCGTTGAGCTGGAAAGTTGTAAACAGATATAAATTTAGTACCTCTTATGCCTGATGAGGATGAAAACTTTGGTGGCTCTTTAGTGTTGGATTTGAGAATTTGATGGCGTCTCGTGAAAAACGCTTAGTATAGGTGGCTTTCTCGCATATTTATTTGTGACTTAGATTTATATATCTCTATTTTAGGGTAAGGATTACGCTTCACCTTCTGCCAATTGCGACATCTAAAAGGTTTAAGTGACAGACTTTGACATCACGCATCATTCATTCGGCCTGTTTTGCTTTCCACCGCGTGTTTTCCACAGACCCCGGCACCCAGTCACCCCTACCCTGGAATCCCGCGTCCCGTCGTTTCCACCATACCGTTTTTTTTATCAGCCACTTTAATTTACTGAGCGTAGACAACAGAAAAAAGGCCGTAAACCAATCAAGTCAGCTACTATTACAAAGCTGACTTCAAGACCGACAAAAGTAGATTTCACATTTGTTCTACCATATCACAAAAAGAAAACAAAGTTACATTTCATTGCTACCAGGTTAAAAGCTTCTTCAATCTGTTCAACTTTACAGTATTTGTTGTGAAATTTTGCATACATTAAGCACATCAGGTCAATTCGATTTCCTTGGTAGGCTTTCCTTCACCGACTGCTTTGTTTCCTACCATTACAAGTTCTCCGTCACTGTATTTTCCATGTGTTAAGAGGTTAATGAGATGTTTCAGAGAAGCTCAAACTCTGCATCAGTAAATTTCAACTACCCCTCGCTCGTGCTAATGTCTGTTTTACCACTTCTTAGCATTACCCTGGAAAAAATGCAGGGAATGCATTTGGTAAAAGGTAAAATTGGGGTTTTCATGTAAGGACAACCGCTTAAGGGTCCTTCAGTACTTCGCCTTCAGACTAATTTCCCTCGTGTTATTGTGCAAAGCAAATTTCTACGCTACTCCAATGTAAATAATTGTTATGTATGAATTTGTTCGAAAGTCGCCAGGCTTCTCAAAGGATTCTTCTCACAAAGTAAATAAGTAGAAGGTAAATATATTTACACTTACACAAGATGTTATTATTTTCCTTGTGGGCCTATTCCCGCGCGCAGAAGCCTTAGTAGCATATCAGGTAATTGGTTGTATTGCTACAGTTGAGCGTTAACCAGCAAAAGACCAACTGCAAAACAAACCTTGCACACTTTATCTTGAAATGATTATTTTATCAAATATAACTACATGGCATGCTTTAGTAACTCCATGAGATGGTTTAGTAACTCGATTCTTCCATTTTCCAACTTAACAATATGAAATCAAGTAAAAAATGATAATCTTAGTATTGAAATATGTTACAAACGGACTGCCTAAACGTTCTATATAAGATCTTTTTTCCTCCCCTTCCATAACGTAGAAGTCCATCGTGAATTAGTAGACTGCCTCATAATGACCTTAACGAATGGAGTTGCACACTCTTCTTCAAGGTAAGACTTCACGTCACTATTCTAACACTCTAGATACTAAAGACATTAACACTTCTTCTTTAAGGAAAGTATAATACACCTTCGTTTACGCTAAGGATTAAGAATAACTTCTCCTTTCCTGATAACTTTACCATCAGTCTTGAAGAGTTGGCCACAGATAACACAAAACAGTTCGCGATTCTGAACGAACGGGACGACGAGTTGGGCCCCCTACTTCAGTAAAGCTAACAGCTTGGCTCACTGTTTGACTCCTAGAACTGTAAGCAGCTGTGTTGTAGTCAATATTTAGAGGAGGCACTTGAGTGACAGCACACCAGGAGAACTGCGCCTGCGCGCAATATTTGATGTAGTCATTCAAGTCGTGCAAGAGCATCCTGTCGTAATCTAGAAGAAGGTGATCTTGATAACGTCGTTTCCACTCATTAGCAATAGCACTTTTGACATCCTGCAAAGATAAAGGCTGGTTTCCATATGATCGCAGACGATCGCGGATCGCTGATCGCAGATCGCAAAAAGTTCTGCGATCGTCTGCGATCATGTGGAAACACGCTTCTGCGATCGTCTGCGATCAATTGCGATCGTGCGATCATATGGAAACCAAATTTCTGCGATCTGCGATCGAAACGTATCCCATAATATTTTGAATTCCGACCCATGATTCAATGCTTCTTTGCAACAAAGCAACCGCTTATTTGTTGTAAACATGGCTGGCGTTGAACAAGGTAACGTTAGTAACGAGAAATTTATGGAGGAAGTTGCGCGATATCAGTGCGTTTACCACCGTAACAGTAAAGTTTTCAAAGACAAAAACAAAAAGGCTAACTGCTGGGAAAAAATCGGGGAGAAATTTAATTTATCGGCGGCTGAGGCGGAGGTCAAATTCCGCAACATAAGAACTGCGTATGGTCGACTGAAGCGATTAAAAACGCTACCTTCTGGATCGGGCCGAGATGCAGTGCCAAAGGAATTTCAAAATAGGTTGACTACAAGAAGAAACAAATTTGCTTGCAGCAAAATTTCCTCCTTGACGTCCGCCATATTGTTTGCTGCGATTTTCCCCCCAGCACAACGCGCGTGTAATTTTGACAGTTTCGCTGTCCGAAATGTATGCAACAGTCGGCTGTGCGATCGCTTGCGATCGTCTACGATTGTGTGGAAACAACTCTCTTTGCGATCGTCTGCGATCTGCGATTTGCGATCCGCGATCGTCTGCGATCATATGGAAACCAGCCTTAAACATTGGTTTTAAAAGAATCACTTGAATATTTACTACACGCACATATTTATGAGCAGTTAATCTGTTCAAGTTCACATCACTGTTCGTAGCTCGTGTGAATTATCCTATCTTGATCAATCTTAACGATACTTGTCCCGCGGACTAACCCGGCCCTCCATCCTGCCAGTGGTGGGATGTGTTCTCACAGCGATTCCATATCGGGGCGCAGGATTCTTCTTGCAGACCGAGTAAGAAGCCATTTGGAAAGCTTAATGCGGTTGGAATTGAACTGTTCGTTTCATTAGCCATAATGAAGACTGAATGCACCAGCATGTCGAAACAATTAAGAAATAACGTGTACATTTTAGGATCATTATTTTGTTCCTTCCATCCTCGGTCACTACACTTCGCCTCCATGTAATATCCTCCATGCATTACCTCTTGTAGTTCACTTTATTTTCCTATTGCATTTTGTAGTATCATAATTATGCACCAGTCATTTGAACCCCCCTCCCCCCACCGCAATTGGAGGATATCCGGGGCAAAGTGGGGGTTTTTACCTCGTTTTCACTCAATTTAGGCTCCCAGGTAGTCGCGGAATGAACATTTTTTCACGGCTTTGTTATGCAATGTGGGGGTTTGAACGGGCATTTCGCGAGGATTTCACTAGTTGTTCGCGGCTTCTTTTAGAAGACTGGGTTCAAGTTGCATGCTCGCAAAAAACATGGAGGCTGAAAAAATGACGAAGAAGGTATGATTTCAATCCCTTAATATCATGCTTTGACTTGACTTTAATGGTATGAAAAATAATCCTGTGAAAGCTCCCGTCGTTAACAAAGTTATAATCTATTCAATGAATTGTGCTTAATGTTTAGAGGACTTATAGTAAAAGTGAATGCCCCGGGCACACCTCAATTTTTATTTTCATTTATTTATTGTCATTCACGAACATTTCCATTACAGTACAGGTAAATTCTGCGAAAGACTCCTTCACAGCCAAAACGACATAAGCAATCTGAATCAGGAAATTTTAAACTGAGGATTTCGGCTTCCATTGTTGGTGACATCTTTCATGTCCAAACTTTGGGCATGTTTCCTACTCGTGTCTCATTCTCACAAAGTTAAAACCACCCCGCCGCGCCCCACCTCGCCCCGCCTCGCCCCGTCTTGCTCCTAAGTAAGGGAAAAGGAAATGGGAAAGAGGTTGGCTGGGAAGGTGGGAGTGTCATGGCCAGATTTAGTGGGCCTTGGACTGTAGCCTGTTTTTCCCCGCTTATTTGTTGTATTTTAAGTTGAAGTAGAGTTTAAGCTCTTATTTTCGCTTGACCATCACCCTTGTCGAATCTGGTAAGCCGCTCTTTTCGAATTTGATCCTGCTCGGGTCGACGAAGGTTTTTACTTGTGTTCTGCCTCTATTGAACACTCCCTTTCTAGCACTGCCCCGCTTGAGATTTTGCGTTGAGAATTCAGCTCCCGGCGGTTCTAGTATCCTTTTCACCAATTTCGAATCGGTTCTTTCAAGATTAAAGCGAGATAATCTTCTCTTTTCCAAGTGCTGAGATATTTTAAGGAAATGCTAAAAGACGGCGTTCTCATGGATTAATTCGCTGTGATAAATGGTAATGCCTTCGTCTGCCGAAGACTGATGATTTCATTTCAGAAGTCGTTTATCTGAGAACAAATTCATTTTTATACTGAAAGGTTATTATAGATGCTAGATATTATTTCTGTTCAGATCACACTTTGAGGGAAAACCATGAAATGCAGAAGTTGAACTTCAGCCCAATAAACCAGTGCATTCGTTATCATAGAACTGTGAACGTGAAGAAAAAGCTCAACTAAGCTTTTCAACATTATATCAAGAAATAAATAATTAACACTTGATACATATTAAAGTTCAAGAACATTACCTCAAAAATAAAGCAAGCGAGTCTGCAACACTTAAGATACTCCATTGAGCTGATTTTGCTTCCCCGATAACGACCAACTCTAGTTGTTAGAATGTTAATAGCATCAACACGTCTGCCGTCCTTAAATTCAATGACGTATTCACTCTCCTGCTGTGACTGCCTGTTTGTGCTTAGTGTGTTTTCTGCTCGTCTCTGATCAGATCTCACTCTTCTTTTTAGAAAGCGGCATGCCTGTGAGAAATGCATACAGTCTCGGTATCTCTTTTTAGAAAAAGTGTAAGCTACGAGCAGGCTCTAAATAAATGTTTTTGCTTTTGATTAAATAACATTTTCCACATAATTATTTATTAAATAGTATTTTAGACAACTAGACTTTTTAATAACAAAGTGTGTTTTCAGCAGTGGCTGCATTAAATGGTTTTGAAAAAATGGCCATCGCTATTAAAATGTTTTAGATTAGACAAAGTGCTTACCGACTCTTATTACCTTTCTTTAAACTTGTCAAGCTCTCTACGTTTCTCCTCTAGTTTTGCTTTCACCATTTGTTGCTGATACGTAAAGCTTGACATGGTAAACAGAACGAAGCAAATAATTTTGAATATAAAATAAAATTACTTTACCAAGTACAGTTAACCGCGGCACCACCACAACAATATAAATAAAAACAATTATTGTTCGTATGTCCGACTATACTGTGCGACCTGACGGTCACCTGCTAAACGTCATCGTGCAAGGAGTTTGATAAGTTTAATAGGGTTAACAAAGACAAGACCAATATCACCCATATGTGTACCCTTCCTCGTCTCTCGAGTATTTTGGACTGATGCTAACTCTCCCCTGTAGCTGGCGCTCACATTCTTTTACTTTTTGCTTTAATATCTCATTCTCCTCCGCCCTTTGGGTGGCGATGTCCAAGCTGGCAAATAGAATTCAAACAAGAACATGGCTTACACACTTCAGTCTTTTAGTGTACAATGTCTAAATAAACCAAAAGGTATCTTCACATTACAAAATGTTTTTTTTTTTTTTTTTTTTCTTAAAACTCATAATAAATTTTGGTCTTTTGAACAAGAACCATCACTTAAAAGTTGAAATTCGTGCGTTACATTCTTATCTTACTTTGTACGGTTAACAGTCATTACTAAAACCGACTCTTTTCACCATCGTCTGATAACAATGGTACTGAGATAATAATTACCTTTGGAGAAGTGTATCTGAAAGAAATGACCTAAGCTGCCCGACAAAAGTGTTTTAAGAACCAGCTTGCAATTCCTAGAGAGCAGTTTGAATGCCGTTCAACTTGGCTGGGTATGTGCCGCTGGTCTCCCAGACATCCCGTGCTCATTATCGTCCATTCTGTGGTCAATTATATATAGACTCCATCTTAGTCGCATTTTTCCAAATGTAAACTTTGCGATCTCGACTTAATAATTTTCTGTTAATTGTTTATCAATCTACCTTAGTATACTAATTGACAGGTTCGTCATACGTAGAAGATCACACTCTTCACCTTCAAACGCTCTGGTACATTTTATATCGGAAAATATTCAAAATATTTCCTCGATTTCCAACGAGGTGGTCGTGTTGAAATGTGCGACCCAGTTTTAGCTCCGCTGTTGGGACCCCATTATAGTCATTCCAGTGATGTAAGTGCTACCTAGGCCAGCGGCACATCCCCAGTACCTTATTGATAGAAAGTAATCCCCTCCCCTGGGGGGTGGCTTTGAAAAATCATATCACATTATATTACATCAGATTACATCAAATTACCTATCATTACACCACAATGCATCCCATCATATCGCATTTACCTTTCTTTTAAGAGATTTTGTAGGTGGGTGTTGTTTTTCTGTAAAATTTCTGTGTTGTTCTTCAACTGTTCTTCGTAATGCTTTCGTAACTTCAAGACCTTTAAAATTGTTTAAACAGTATTACTTATATTTTATAACTTCAGCCTCTTGAACGGCAATGTATAACAATTTGCTTTTCATATGCCCAAAAAATTGTTACCTTTCCTCTTGTTCACTTTTTAGTTGCTTTTCTCGAGTCTCCCACTTTTCTTTTCGGTTGTAGATGAAAGTGAAGAATGATCATCGTAGTAAATTTTCCAATAAATAACATCTCCGTTACTCTGATAAGTGGGCTAATGCCTACCTCAATCGACTCAAAAACGCTAGTAAATGTAAAAAAGGGGTTTCTCTATTTAAAGTGAAAGTTTCTTCTCTAAAATGAAACTCAGAACGGAATTATGAAGAAAAACGGGTTAGTACTAGATATAATGTCCCGAGAATATGGCTGTAGCCCTTGTATACCCCTGTAAACCCCTGTATACCTCTGGATACCCCTGTATACACTCGTATACCCCTGTATACCTTTGTATACCCCTATAAACCCCTGTATGCCCTTGTATACCCCTGTATACCCTTGTTTACCCTTGTATACCTTTGTATATACCATTGTATCGCCTAGCATACCCCTGTATACCTCCTTATACCCTTGTATACCCTTGTATACCGTTGTATTTCCCTATATCGCCTTGCATACCCCTGTATACCTCCTTATACCCTTTTATACCCTTGTATACCCTTGTATTTCCCTATATCGGCTTGCATAGCCCTGTATACATCTTTACTCCCTTGTATACCCTTGTGTACCCCTGTGTACCCGTGCATATCCTTGGAGCGGCCATCCATATGGCTTTGAAGAGACAGTCACTGTTCTCAGCGTGTCGATCGATAAGTATTTATATAGCGGACATTCTCGTCCCCAGTGCTACTCGTCTTAAAATGTCATTGACGAGTAGCTCCGGACGCACCAAAAATTTCGAATTTTTTCATTGGCTGACAAAAAATGAATGCGCAGCAGAAATGAAAATTACCAAGCTCTACGTATTCCATTTTACTTCCGGCCCGGATGGCGGCACCTTCGCTCAGTTGACACAGGCGCGCTTTACGAAAAAAAAAAAAAAACGCAAATGGTGACCATTCGCGATCTTCCGAAGGAATCGTGAAAGTTTCCACGTAACCAAAGAAGTACGTCGCCTGCAACGATGTCATTCTCGATCGTAATCATCGTCCTTTGTTGTGGCAGCCGAGAAGGTGGGAAGAAACGTTTAAAACTCTGAGAATCAACCAGCTTATACAACAATTACTTTGTCGCTGACCATACCCCAAGAAATTATAAAATTAAGTTCGAATCGGCAGTGGGTTTCACGAAACGTTTGTCTTCCTTTATGAAAAGCTCAAAAGGAAACTTAGAGTTAGGTGAAAAGACGAAGAAATATCACCCTTGCTAAGCAAATGTGGCACTGGAAATCCGAAGGTGAGTGTGTTTTTCTCTCTCAGAAAGATCAAGCAGATTAGATTCTAGCAGTCCAAAATGTATTGATATTAAATTGCCAAAATGAGTCAAAGGTCCGTGTTATAATACTCTACTTCATACCTGGATGATGTAGCAAATGGTCTGAACATGAAATTTGGTTTGTTTCTTCCACATATTGTTGTGTATGTATCTGTTACTATCTGTTAAGAAGCTTCTGCGGTTGTAGATATATATAATATCTGTTTTTTAGCTCTCCTCTCTTCATTATTGAGACCTCCCCTATAGTCTCCCCCCAAAAAACACGAACAAACCTTTTGTGGTCAGGCAAGAGTTTAGTTTGCTTTAGAACCTCCACCCAAATTTATTTTTTTCAATAATTTACTTGTGGAAATAATGTGTAAAGGAAAATAACCATAGATAACCATAGCTGAAATTTGAGACCCTTTCCTCTCTCACCACTTTAGTTAGGAAGCAACTGCAACTAGCAAAACTTTATTCCGTCACAATAATATTAACCAGTAAATAACAATTTAATTTATCATCCATGCAAATAACTGTGAACAAATATAAGAGACAATTATTTATACATGTATAACTGATAACGAATCATCAGACTAGTGGGTTTCCAAATGTAACGTGGGAATTATCTCTACTAAAAACAAATCAAACATTATAGGTGTACAGAGTTACATTAAAATCTCCATAAGAAAAATATCATAATCTTTTTGTTAGCCTTTGAAAGATAATTTATTTCGTGCCATTATTTACTATTCTTTGTTAATTTTCAGACCATAATAGTGCTACATAAATTCCTTGAAGGATGACCATATATGGATAATTCAAATAGGAATGTTGCTCTTGCAGTTCAGTAAATAATACTGAAAAAAAAGGAGATGGAGATAGAATCATTGTTAATAGTAAAGCTATGTGGTTGATGTTCTGATCAACCACAAGACGTAGACGTAGACGTAGACGTTTTACTGCGTTCGAGATTTGTTGTTGTACATGGTTGTATAACAGGCTGAAGAGCCTTATTACTATGAAGTAACACAAATTGTAAAAGGGCGATGACATTGCATTATTTCCCATTCATTTTGTTTATGCAGTTTCCTACAAAAAAATCTTCCATAATGTACATTGAGGCACCCCAATATGAATCACTCTCTTCACATCAGGCACCTCTACATGTATACCAATGCTAAATACTAATGTTATAGTTACATCATTTTAGCTGTATTATATTTTTGGTAACACCATGTTGTCATATGGGAGTACTGATTAAAAAATTGTTGTTGTTGTTGAAAGCACCCAAAAGATTAAGCTTTATATAAGCTGGTTGAAAGGTATAAAATGAACAAAAACAATTATACCAACAAAAGCAGTGGGGGTTGGGGGACAAAATGGTGGGAATAGCCCTATATCTAGTTTTGTAATGTCTGCAGGCTTTTCTCAAGCCTGAATGTACAAAAATCATCATTAGATCTTCCAAATAAGCTAATTAAAATTGCTGCAGAGCCATTATGGAAGCCCTCAGCACACATCTATAACCACTCGATAACAACTGGCATAAGACTTTTGTTTTTTTTTCTCTGCGTTTTTCTTAACATGGTAGTAATCACTTCAAAAGGCAATTGCTACCCTATACCCTGGTTACCACACACATATTTTTTTATTCTTTCCATAGCTATATGCAAAATAGATTTCTCTTCTAATATTTATTTAATTATAATAGTGATGTAAGTTAATTCTGCAAAAAGTGCACAATAAAAGTTGATTGATTGATTTAATTTGACAGTTTAATGATCTGTTGATTGTGTAAGACCCTTTTGTGAAAAAAAAAAAAAAACAGAATAGGGTTACTTGAAAAAATACGGACCCGAAAGATCATATGAAAGTGAGCACCTTTATTACATTCCTTGCAAGGAAACATGAGCAAAACTCCAATACAACAAAACTTTCCTCAGTTCAACAGATTTTTATTCTGCTACAGCTTACAAACCTATGTAAATATCCAGGAAGTAAATAGTTCTTACCATTAAAAAATTTTCCCTTCATCTATCAGCACGGTTTATATTTAATTCCTTTGGTCAGTGATGCAATTTCCACGGCCGATTTCCACAAACGCTTCCGTGTGTCCATAAACAAATTTTACCGTGTCATCGATAGACGTAACACATGTCGTATCCTGATTACTTTGCTTGAAAACTTTAACAACTGCACCCGGCTCTTTAAACTTCTCCTTTTTATCGAATATGAAGAGAAGAAACAACAAGAAGATAGCTGTCGATCCCTGAATTTTTCTAGACGGTCCACCACAAAATGCACCGCGAAACCCGTTGGTAAAATATTACACAAGCTAGCAATCGTGTCTGAAGCGGCGACGACATTTCAGGTCGCTTTTTACTCTCTTTTTAACTCTAAATCACCTAACTTCAGCGAAGTGAAAACACATGTCAACGTTCCCATCTGTTTACATCTCAAGAATACACTCTATTCCTCTCTCTCCTCCCTCAGGATTAGTTTCTGGGCATGAGTAGATATGCAGGCCAAAATTACGCATGCGTTACCGGATGTCCGTGATTTATGGACATCCGGTAATGGCTGCTACCAGAGACCACGTGACCAAAAGAAAAGGAGGCTCTGCGGACGAGAATGTATAGCGGATCGATCATGTTTTCACTATGTGAAAAACGCAAACTATTTTATGTAAGAACCCTCCGACGAGTATATAGGTTATTAATTATTTTTAAAGCCAGTGGTTTTCCAGTTATAAGTAAATTTCAATCTGCAACCTGCAACCTGCAACCTACAACCTGCAACCTGCAAAATATACCTGCCGCAACTTACAACAACCTCCACAAAGCGAATCGCGTGTTATTGTTTAGAGAATAGCGAGATCAAAACAATGTTATTTATAAAATGTCTCACAGCATGGCTTCAAATGAGGAAGACTTCGAAAAGGATTCCTATTGAAAATAAGCTATCTCGCCGAGGCAACTTGATAATTTTCACAGCAAACGCCATAACAAAAGTCACTTATATTCTAATCACCCTGAAGCGATTATCAAATATTTTGTAACTAATCTTAATAAACACGAACACAGCATCAGGGGCAGGCATCTCGTTTATTGATGCCCGCTTTCGAAAAGAAAGAAAGAAAGAAAGAGAACAAAGAAAACTAAGTATGCAAACTTCTCGACACGAGAGTAAAGATTCTAAATTATCCTATTATCCTTAATATAGCCGTCCTTGGCTCGATCAGTCTTCCATCTGCCGTGACGTTTGAAGAGTCGATCACTGACGCCTGCGTTAGCGGCTGCAGAAGCACCTCCTGCTCTTAGACTGTGTAAACCAAACAAGTGTTTAGGATACCCTAATTCCGCAAACGCTTGTCAAACTATTTCCCTAGTTCTGGTATAACTCACACCCGTGGAACGCAAACTATAAGAAGAAGTAACTTTATGAAAATGCAAGGAGCGAAAAAACGGTAAAGACGAAGACAAGTCTAAATTAGCGGCACCGACGTATCTGTTAAGCATGTGAAAAGGGCAAGACACAGAGTCTGACTTTGCTAACAAAACATGGGCGCCATCCCTATAAACATCGGTTTTGCTCTTAAATACATAAATCCTCACAAATGTATCGCAAAAACTCACGTCACAACAACGTAGGCTAGCTAACTCGTTGCAACGGAGAAAGGCCGAATAGGCAGTAACGCAAATAGCAGCTAAGCCAAGATCAGAAAGATTAGCATTGGGACCCGCAAACCTGTTACATATACTCAAAATCATTTCACGAGTAACAGGTTCTTTCTTGAGAACAGGTTTTGCAAGCTCCCTTTTTTCAGCCTCGAGCACGTTCCTTACCGATTTTGAATCACAAGGACTTGGAAAGCCATACAAATTGTGTGCCCAGTTTATGCCATAACAGGCGGACTCAAGTGTGGAGTAGGGGTACCTCTGCCGTAGCAAAAATTCCAAGTAAAGGGCAACTGACATCTCATCACAGGGCAAGCAAACGACTTCTTCAAAGCAAGAAGACCATTCTCTAAATTTTTGAAAGGCTCTTGAATAACGCTCCGTTGTTGATGGGGCCTTTGCTTTAGTGGCACGCAAGGGAAGACCTTCCGCTAACTTTCGATGCTCTGGATCTCTTAAGTGGGCAACCTTTGAGGCAAACGCACATCTACCTTGTAAACAAGAGAAATAACAACAAGAAATGTGAGAACAAATAGAAATAATGCAAATGCAGCGCAACCAAAAACATAAGGAGGGCCCAGTGGCCTAAATGCTGCATTCAGCACAACAATAAACGGGCAGTCCCCCACAAAGACGACAAGGGCCCAACGGCCTAGCAAAGTTTAATCACCCATAGCCAACACATGCATGGTGAACGGGCAGTCCCTCATAAAACATGGCCAAGTGGCCGCGCGACATGACGTCTCATAAACAGATTCTACTGGACACTGTACTGTACATCTCCGTCAAGCAGCAGAAAAAACACTGGGGTACTAAAATTCTCTGAGCCAAAAAGGGAACTATTATTTGCCCCATGGAGATAAACATCTTTGCCGTTCTCAACAAAGAGAAAATCAATGACAAATGATCGGAAAACCCCCCTGCGTTCTACCAAAAAGGGCCAAAAGGGAGCTGAAGGCCAATAAGGAATAACCAGAATTCCGCTGCATTGACAAAAACATACATGGCGGGTGACATTTTTAACTAATGAAACAGGTGGCACCAACCAACAGGTTTCTCCTACCCAACTAAACGCTAGGGAATCCACGCCCAAGGAATCGGGATTAAAGAACTTCGAATAGAATCGGGGAACCTTGTGGTTTTTGTAACTAGCGAAACAATCTACTGAACAGGGACCCCAATAAGAGTTGACTGCATGAAAATAACAATCTTTAACTGTCCAGTCGTCACAGTCGACAATCTTGCTCAAGTAATCAGCTTTCTCGTTTAATGAACGAGGTATCCACTCAGCCTCAATTTCGATATTGTTTTCTCTGGCGGTATGAAATATATCAACCGCGAGTTGATGCAAATGCTGTTTCATACTACCAGAATCGACGATCGAAGGAACAGCTTGGTTATCAGTAAACCACTTAACATAGCATCCTGAAAGAAGATGTGCGAAACTCTTTAATGAAAAACTAACACAGTGGAGTTCTCTCCACGTGGCAACCATCAATGGTAATAAAAGCAGCACATCCAACAGCGCTAGCATCTAAATAAACAATACGAGATGGTCTGCGAACAGCGTCTGCTAAACACCTGGAATTGAGATGAGAAACATTATTCTTCCAGAACTCAACTCCTTGGGAGCGCAGGGATCCAAATCAACTCGAGACTCCCACCCTTCTCTACGGTCAAGAGCCCTATGAAGACTTAGTCATAAGTTTGCACATATTACCGAAAACAAGCATATTGGAAATAATACTACCCGCGACAGAAGCCAGCTGCCTGGCAGGTAGACTACTCTGGGAGAGTGCATAATCGATACCCACGAGTAACTCGTCAATTTTGTCTTCAGGCACAATCAGTAAGTTATCCTTTAAATCCCAGCGATAGCTCAACCAGCGAAGAGACTGAACTGGAGCCCAGATGCTTTTCTGGATATTCGCCACAAAACCAGCACGGAACAAATCCGATTTAACAGCCATGGACTGGGAGCAACAGTCGGCGAATGTAGGGCACACACCTAAACCATCATCCAAATATACAGCTATTCTGAAAGCCTGAAGGCGCCAGTAACGCACTAAGGGCCTCATGATTTTAGTAAATATATAAGGGCCATTGGAAAGGCCGAATGGTAAAACAGTAAATTTGTAAAAGTGAATTAACCCATCCTTAGACCAGGAAAAACCTAAAAACTCTTGGTCCGGCGGAAAAATCTCTATATGATAATAACCAGATTTGATATCGAATGAAAAAAGCCAATTCTGGGAACTATCGACAAAGCTAAAAAGCATGGTTTTAGCGTCTTCGAATTTCACCTCGGATTTCATAACAAAATAATTAGGGTGCCGTAAATCCAAAATAAGCCTTTTCTTACCGTTAGACTGTATAGAAACTGATAAGGGATTCACGACAGTAGGGGCAGACTCGCATTCAACCACTGAACCTGTGGCCAGGAGATCAGAAATGGCCTGCCCAACAAAATCGCTGTACTGAATGGTTGAGCGATTATTGGAAAAATGGGCTGAAGGTGGGGTGTAAATAAAAAGAATCTTATACCCGTCTAAAATGGTATCGCGAATAACGCGAGAAGCACCTATATGCTCCCAAAAAGCTACATTAAGCTTAAAGTGCCTATGAAGTAAAAAATAATTGCTGCTTCTTTGAAAGGCTTATCAAAGTAAAGAAGAATGGCGTTTCCCTTTTTAGGATATCTTTTTTCGTTCTAGAGATATTTACGGTTTTGTATTATGCAAATGAGGAAAGTGATGATGTCATAGGTGGTTCCACTTGAACAGTAAAACACTGAATCAAGAATATCTCTAGAAATATTGGAGCAGTCTTCTTCAAACTTGGCACCACAAATGTGCATCACAAAAGAAACAGAATGACACCTTCTGTGTTGTTGCCATGGCAACACTTTTGGCTCCAGTCTCTTTCTGTGAAAAACCAAATATGCCAATTTGCAACCCTTCGAAAAGGGACAGAGGGTTTTGCTGGGAACACACACGATTCCCATATTGTCTTAACTCTCCCCATTAGATTGTTGGGAGTGGATGATCCTTGTTTAAGATAAAATCTGGTAATGTTAGTTTTAATTAAAACAGGACCAGCGGCATAACTGTTGTCATGGCGACGGCACGACGGGTGTCATTTTGTTTCTTTTGTGATGTACATTTCTGGTGCCAAGTTTAAAGAACACTGCTTTAATATTTCGAGAGATATTCTTGATTGAGTGTTGAACTGCTTTAGTAGAACCACCTATGACGTCATCACTTATAATACAAAAGCGTGAATATCTCTAAAACAAAAAAAGATATTCCAAAACGGAAAACGCCATTCTTCTTTACTTTGAAAAGCCTTTCAAATCAGCAGCAATTATTTTTTACTTCATAGGCACTTTAAGATTGCCTTTAACTTTAACAATGGGCGTTTCGTCCTGATATTCAGCGCTAGAACAACTGTCACGTGAATCAGATGATTCAGCAAAGTTACCGGTAAGTTCAACTGGGTCAAAGTCTCCTAAACATTTGACTAAATCAATTAAATTATACTCATCTTGCCCTAGTCTCTGGAAAACGGCTTTATAATTATCGTCCGTTCGTATTTTTACTGCTTGGGACAGCTGCAGCGGTACCTCTTAAACGGCTTGGGCAGAAGGAAGAATTCGCCCAATGGCCTCTCTGTCCGCAGCTAAAGCACTTGTCTGCCGGTTGAGGCTGATGTCCATGAAAGGACTGCATGCGAAAAAAAGGCTGATTAGGAGAAAACGAACTGCCAGTGGACAAACCGGTAGATGGCGCTTCAGTGGTTTTAGGCTGGGTAGTTGTAGAGTTAGACCGGCTAGACGCATTTTTACGCTTCTTCTCCCTAATCTTGACGAGCGCTCTTCTCTCGGCTAATCGGAGTTTTTTCTCGTCCTCTGAATCGTCTGCGAGTTCGTCCGATTCGTATTCTTCAACGGCTGTCCAACCAGCGGGGCTCTTGTCCGCAAAACGAATTAACTTGTTGTGTTTAGTAATGAGAGTTTTCGCTCTTTCGAGCTCTGAATTAGCTGCTGAAAGGTTTCCTTTTGAGATGGTCTTGATAGTCTTGTCTATTGCATCCAGCAGAGAACTGTTGAATCCGTATTGTACTTTGTTTCCTTTGAAGTTAAAAGAACTGGAAGCCTTGGATTCCGGTTTTAGCTTCTTCAGTTGAAACTGAGTGGCAGCTTCTTTCTCGTCTAGATCACGTTTGAATGCAGCGAACTTCTGGTCAAACTTAACGTCCAAAAGCTGAGAAAACAACTCCAAAGTCTCGGCGTTGGACAACGTCGACCCCGATGATCCTGAAGCAGTCGCATGAACAGGATCTCCCTCATTGAAGGATTCAGCGATTGAAGCAAAAACACTCGCTCGTTCAGTATTCGACGGCATAACAGATAAAGCAAAGTTGAAAGAGATGCCTTCGAGTGGCTCTTGCATAACTTATAAAATCTTAAATAGCCTAATCGCCCCTAAGGATTCATCATACCTGCAAGCACGCCTAATTAATGTACTTCTACAGTTAACACGAATTATACATGACAAACATATTCCAATGTCATAAGCGAAACGTTACAAAATATATTTACCGCAACTTGGCAATTCACTTCGGCCAGTGTAAATCTTCCAGGCAGAAACTTTAAGCAAAAGTTGTGAAGACTGAATTGAACTAATCTTTTCTTTTCTTTTTTCCGCTGTGTTTACTGTTTTGTAATTTCTCTGTTCACACAGACACGTTTGACTTCTCTTGTTCATCACCTGATCAAATCATGTGACTTTTCTTGCACGGCTGCAGAGCATCGCGTCGCGCGAATTTTAAACTTGGGAAGTTCATTTGTCGGGTACTTTCGTCTTTCTATATATAGCCCTCGTTAGCTTTGCTTCACGGCATTGTTCGGTATTATTTCTTATTATATGGATAGCTCCGTGAGCAGGCAAGATGAATCAAATCCTGCGCTGTGATTGGCTACCCGAGCGGGCAAGATGGGGCTATCTTGCCCGCTCGGGACTACCCGCCGTGTCCCACAAGAAAAATGTCCCCGAAAGCCATATAATAAATCCTTTATTGACCAAGCTTGTTCGGTCAAGATGGCTGGATATTGGCCTCGTTCTTTTTTTGCGAGTTTATGGACCTCGACTCCGTCTCGGTCCATAAACACGCACAAAAATAACTTGGCCAATATCCAGCCATCTTGACCTCACACTTGGCCAATAACCCATACATCTTCTTTCTCTAGCCATTGACTCGCTATAATTCACGGCATTGTTCAGTACTGTTTCGCCTCCTTCCCCAGCTCTGGCCCGCTCTCTTTTGCGATCTTCTTCGCTACCTGTTAATTCTTGCTTTCTGTTGCTATCTTAATTTTTTTGCTTCAGTGCAACCTTATCTTAAAAACGTTACATCAACCTCCGCTATCGTTTGTCGACATGACAAATAGAAATGAGTCTTTTTTTCTTAAAAAATCCCACCAAGAAAAGATGGCTTTCTTCAAACACAAACCGAGCGGAGGGTGCAAGTCTCTGTCAACCTATCAGCTGGAGTATGGCCGCGTGTCGGACTTAAAGACGGTGCGAATGCCTTGTAGTTCTAGGCAGCGGCGGAGAGACTCTGAAACTCCTTGGACATAAGGTAAAACGGCGGTGGATTTAAATTCCGCGACAGGTTCTCTTTTTGGGGTTGTTCGTGCCTTTGTGATCTTCTGTACAAAAGAGGAGGGATATCCATTAGAAACAAGTACGGATGACAGATGTTTCTTCTCTCCAGCGGTTGCTGATGGTTTGGTCACGAGACGTTTAGCCCGGCCGTACAGACACTTCACAATACAGCGCTTTACTGACTGAGGGTGGTGTGGATCATACGCTAGGTACTGATCAGTATGTGTTAGTTTCCTGTAGACACTGGTGGTAAGGCGGCCATCAGATTCTCTGTAAACTTACGTGTCGAGAAAGGCGATCTTGCTGTTGTTCTCGATCTCCATGGTGAAAAGGATTGATGGTTGTTGACTGTTCAGGTGTTGCAGGAAGACGTCAACTCTATCCCGATCCAGGATGGTTAAAGTATCATCTACGTAGCGTTTCCAGATCTTAGGCTTGCAAGGTGCGGACTCTATTGCTTGTTCTTCAAATATCTCCATGTAGAGATTAGCAATAACCGCGGATACAGGGCTCCCCATGGCTGCGCCGTCTCGTTGTTCGTAAATCGATCCGTTGTACTGGAAGTACGTAGATCTTAATACGAAATCCAAGAGGTCCGCGATTTGAACTGGTGTAAGTGTGGTGCGGTTAGCCAGGCCTGCGTCGTTCTCCATTTTTTGTAGCGCCGCTTGTACGGCGCCCTCGATCGGTACGTTGGTAAACAGTGACTCTACATCGAAAGACACCATGATCTCGTGGTCCTGGATCTCTTCACTGGCGATGGTGGAGGCGAAGTCAGTTGAGTTCTTCACTGTGAAGTTCGAGTTACCTGCAAGAGGAGATAATACGGTAGCCAAGAAAGCAGACAGGTCGTATGCAAAGGTGTTGACACACGACACAATTGGCCTAAGCGGTGTGTCGGCCTTGTGGATCTTCGACAAACCATAGATCCTAGGTGGTTGTTTGTGTCGGGGTCTGATCTTATTATAAACCGCCTCTGATGTGTCCACTCCGTCTACATCGGGGAAACAGGGAGATCTATGCAGGAGAGGATCAAAGAACACAACAGGGATATACAACTCGGCGGTACCCAGACCTCCGCCGTTTCTGAACACACCCACGAGACCGGCCACTATCCTATATGGAATGAGGTCAAGTTTATTGATCGAGATCCTCACTGGTACACACGTAGGGTCAAGGAAGCTATTCACGTAAGACTTCACCCTAATAACATCAACAGGGATAGTGGAATTGAAATTCCTGAAGCATGGATACTCACGATCAAGAAACACAACAACAGGAGAACGGTACAACAGCGGACCACTGAGGGAACAGCTACTCGCCGGAACAATGGAACAATAGGAGGATCGAAATGCACCAATCACAGCCGACCTTTGTCATATAAATGATACCGTGCAATCAGTCGACCTCATCGCCTGAAGAAGACTAGCAGTAAGCAGTCGAAACGTCGCGATCTACATCTCAAGTGACTACATCGTGAGACAAACGATAAAACTAACTACTTAATAACCGAGAGTGAGGTCGTTACGGGAAAATCTCAAACTGAGGCCTTGCCGTATTGACCGAGCGATAGCGAGGTCAATACGGTAGGCCGAGGTTTGAGATTTTCCCGTAACGACCGAAGGGTCGAGGTTATTAAGTTGTTTATTATATGGCTCATCAATGAAGAGAAAAATCATTCGAGCGAAAGTCGTCAATTTACATCCCACGATGCGCGCGTTTACCGATTCATTCATCGTCTCAAACCTAGGGCAAAACTACACAGTCAGTGAACTTCACCACTGTATTACGTATTCCGTTAAAAACACTCATTTCTTTACGGAAAAGTCACTGTCACAGCCTCAAAAACGTATTTTAGTATCGTGGTACCACAAGTTGATGGGGAAGTTTTTCCGACTTTTGGGGCGAAACGTCAACGCATGTAGAAAAGACAGCAAGTGCTTCAAAATTGTCCAAATCAACCGTCTTTCGGTGAAAGAAGATACTAATGCTTCAGAATGCACTGCTCAAAATAAGCTTAACTCGATCTTCGCATTCGTTTTCGACAACATATCTTCGCCTTCTTCATTCTGGGATTTATGGATGAACATTTCAAGCCTTGTGAACGCCTGCAGTTATCAGAAACACTGCTACCGACAGAAACCGCCCGATTGTTTACATCTGATGATCCTGGAAGCTGATTTACACTTGCTTGTGTCAAAGCGAGGGAATCTATTTGACGAGAACTTTGACGGAGTTCAATACTTCGGTAATTGCTGTGACTAAGATGATAACTTATAAGTTTCTTTGTGGTGTTCTGCTCAGGATGCATGGCAGATCTGCCGATGGTGTTTTTTACTTAGCGATTTTAGCTTTACTTAAGACTAGGCAAACTTTGATTGTTTTTCACTAGTGCCCGCCAAGGTTACCGACTGGTAAGTCATCTATATACATTTTATTAAAGAAATATCTCTAAACTTTTAGCTACTGATATTCTCGTACTGATTTTAATCGGCTTTCATCGCTTCAATGCGCTTGAATTTTCAGAACCGGGCTCTTCCTAATTTGCATAATCCGTAATCGGCCCGTGGGCATTACGGGAGAATAATGCCCTACAATTCAGTGACAATTAACCAATCAGAGCGCGCGTTATATCGGCCACAAGCCAAAGCCATATAATAAACCTTATTATTGCATCTACCACGATGAATAACAACAACCTTTTCCTCGTCATTTCTGCTATACGTATTTAAGCTTATATATTTTGTAACGTTTCGCTAATTACACTGGAGTATGTTCACTATGTATGGTTCGTGTTAACTGTAGAAGTATTTTAGGCGTGAATCCCTAAGGGGCTAGTAGGCTATTTAAGAATTTGTAAGTTATGCAAGACCCACTCGAAGGCATCTCTTTCAACTTTGCTTTTGCTGTTATGTCGCCGGATACTGAACGAGCGAGCGTTCCCGCTTCGATAGCGCAATCCTTCACTGAGGGAGCTCTTTTTCATGAGACTGCTTCACGAACATTGTTTCCTCGTCTTTTCGACGTTAAGTTTGATCAGAAGTTCGCTGCATTCAAACGCGGTCTCGACGAGAAACAAGCTGCCACTCAGTCTCAACTGTAGAGGCTAAAAACGGTATCCAAGGCTTCGAGTTCTTTTCACTCAAGTACAATACGAGTTCAGCAACTCTCTGCTGGATGCAACAGACGGGACCAGCAAGACCATCTCAAAAGGAAACCTTTCAGCAGTCAAGTTATTTCGTTCCGCGGACAAGAACCCCGCTGTTTGGGCAGCAGTGCAAGTACGAATCGACGAACTCGTCGAAGATTCAGAGGAAGAGAAAAAGCTCTGATCAGCCGAAGTGCGAACGCTAGCTAAGATCCGGGAGAAAAAGCGGAAAAATGCGTCTAGCTGGCCAACTCTACAGCTACCCGCTCTACATTCAGTGAAGCTCCATCCACTCGTGGCCTGTCCACTGGCAATTATTTTTCTTCTAATCAGCCTTTTTGTTTTTTTCGCATGCAGTCCTTTCGTGGACGTCAGCCTCAACTAGCAGACAAGTGTTTCAGATGCGGCCAAAGAAGCCACTGAGCAAGTCCATCTTCCTGCCCAAGCCGTTTTAGAGGAGCCGCTGCAGCCCCTCCAAGCAGTAAAAATACATACTTATGGCAAATACCAAGCTGCATTGAAGAAAATGGGATAAGATGAGTATATATTTTTTTCAATTTAATCAAATGATTGGGAGACCCGGTTGAACTTATTGATAATTTTGTTGAACCATGTGATTCAAGGTTTTTTGGAAGTCTTGAAAAGACAATTTACTCTAAGGGGCTGAAAAATTTCCTTAGCTGTTCATTCATCATTCGCGTAAATTTTGGTTATGTCAATTGTGTCCATTACTTTTGATTTTGTCATGGCAACCGCAAACTTCGTATAGGTTTGGACAAAAATCAACTTTTTCGACATACTTCTGTATTTTTTTTTCCAGCTTTGTTCATCATTTTGCTGAATTTCACTAAATTGTACATTTCATAAGCATTCTGGCCTCATAAGCATTCTAGATTATTTTTTGACTTTTTAAGAAAATAGTATTATCCAAGATGGTGGGTCAAATGACGTCATGCGACGTCACAACCAAAAAATATGTCATTATTTTATAGAGCAAGCTCAGGGCTTCCTGTACCTTAATAGAACGAAAACCCAAGGAGAGGGTTTCATCCCCCTTGTGCCACGATGGAGGTGTTAGTCCGAGGGTTAACAATTGTACTAGCCCTGATGACTGAATGAATGAAAAAAAGACTGATTATCAGGACAGAACGCATTATATTTAAGTTAAAGGCAACCTTATGGTTAATGTAGATTTTTTAAATCATATAGGTGCTTCTTGCTTTATTCGCGATACTATTTTTGATGGGTATTAGATTCTCTTTATTTACATTCCACCCTCAGCTCAGTTTTCTAATAATCACTCAGCCATCCAGTCCAGTATAGTGATTTGTCGAGTAGGCTATTTCTGATCTTCTGGCCATAGGTTCAGTGGTCGAGTGCGCGTGTGCTCCTGCTGTTGTTAACCCGTTGTCAGTTTCCATACAGTTGGAGTTCTGGAGGAATAATGTTTCGTATCTCAATTCCAGTGTTTTGCAGACGTTGCTCGCAGACTATCTTGTATTGTATGCTCGGATGTTAGCGCTATTGGATTGGCTGCTTTTATTGCCATTGGTAACATTGCCTGTTTTCGCACAAAAACTGAGATTCTATGTAGATACCAGATCGAGTACCGCGTGGAGAGAACTCCACTGTGTTTGTTTTGCTTTGGAAAGTTTGCACATCTTCTTTCAGGGTGCTCTGTTAAGTGGTTTACTGACAACCAATCTGTACCTTTGATCGTCGATTCTGGTAGTATGAAACTGTGTTCGCTTCAATTCGCCGGTGATATATTTGATACCGCCAAAGAAAGTAATATCAAAATCGAGGCTGAGTTGATACCTCGTTCATTTAACGAGAAAGCTGATTACTTATGCAAGATCGTCGATTGATGACTGGTCAGTTAAAGATAGCTATTTTCATGAAGTAACCTCTTATCGGGGTCGCTGTTCGATTGATTACTTTTCCAGTTAAAAAAAGAAAAAAAAATTCAAGTTTTTCCCAGTTTCTATTCGAAGATTCTCTAGCATTTAGTTGGGTAGGAGAAACCTGTTGGCTGGTGCCACCTGTTTCGTTAGTTGAAAATGTCATCCGCCACATATGTTTTTGTCAATAGAAGTGGTTACTCTTTATTGGCCTTTCAGCTCCCTTTTGGCCTTTTTGGTGGAGCGTAGGTGGGGTTTCAGATCTTTTGTTATTGATTTTCTCTTCGTTGAGAACGGTAAAGATGTTTATCTCCATGGGGCAAATAACAGTTCCCTTTTGACTCGGAGAAGTTTAGTTGCTTGTCGGTGCTGTACAGTCCAGTGTCCAGTGGAATCTGTCTATGGAGAAGTCATGCCGCGCGGTCACGATTACGCTGTTTTAGGCCGTTGGGCCATGTCACCTTTGTGCGGGACTGCCCGTTTATCATGTGTTGATCTTAGGTGATTGCACTGTTTTAGGCCATTAGGCCATGTCATTTTTGTGCGGGACTGCCCGTTTATCATGTGTTGATCTTAGGTGATTACACTGTTTTAGGCCGTTGAGCCATGCCATTTTTGTGCAGGACTGCCAGTATATAGTGTGCTGAATGCAAGATTTAGGCCTCTGGGCCTTCCTTATGTTCTGATCTGCGTGTTGTTGCATTTTTTTTTTTCTAATTGTTCTCACATTTCTTTTCTTATCTTTCAAGTCTACAAAGTGGATGTGTGTTTACTTCAAAGGTTGCCCACTCAAGAGATCCAGACGACTTCGCAAGTCAGCTGAAGGTCTTCCCTTGCGTGCCTGTGAAGCAAAGGCCCCTTCAATAACAGAGCGTTATTCAAGTGACTTTCAAACATTTAGAGAATGGTCTTCGCGCTTTGAGGAAGTCGCTTGTTTGCCGTCTGATGAGACGTCTTTTGCTCCTTATTTGGAGTATTTTGCTGCAGCAGAGTTCCCTCTACTCCACACTTGGTTCTGCCTGTTATGGCATAAATTGGGCACACCATCGGTATGGCTTTCCGACTTGTGATTTGACTTGTGATAGAAGTTTTCTCGAGACGGCTAAAATTGAGCTTGCAAAACCTGTTTCCATAAAAAGGGGGGCGCTGTTACTCCCGAGATGATCTTGAGGATATATAATAGGTTTGCGGGCGCCAAGGCTAATCTTGCTAATCTTCGCTTAGCCGGAATTTGCGTGACTGCCTAGTGGGCTTTTCTCCGCGGCAACGAGTTAGCTAGCCTTCGTTGCTGTAACGTTAGTTTTTGCGATGCATTTGTCAAGATTTATATATGTAAGAGCAAAACAGATGTTTATTATATGAAATTTTTAGTTTTAATTTTATGAATTTATTTTCTTCGGAGATGTAGCATATTTTACTCTCAAAAAATTCGTATTAAAATAAAGTTTTAGACTTGGCATGCGTTTGCGGAACTAGGATATCTTATACACTTGTTTAACTGATCTACATAGCTTAAGAACATGGGCCGCTAAGGAGCAGGCATCAGCAATCTACACTTTTTATGTCACGGCAGATTGAAGACTGATCGAGCTAAGGACGACTAGCCACAGCTATATTACGATAGGTTAGAATCTTTACTTTCAGTGTCTAGAAATTTGCACACTTAGATTCCTTTGTTCTCTTTCTTTATTTTCGAAAGCGGGCATCAATAAACGAGATGCCCGCCCCTGATGCTGTGTTTGTGTTTATTAAGATTAGTTACAAAATATTTTATAATCGTTTCAGGGTGATTAGAGTATAAATATATTTTGTAACGTTTCGCTAATTACACTGGAGTATGTTCACTATGTATGGTTCGTGTTAACTGTAGAAGTATTTTAGGCGTGAATCCCTAAGGGGCTAGTAGGCTATTTAAGAATTTGTAAGTTATGCAAGAGCCACTCGAAGGCATCTCTTTCAACTTTGCTTTTTAATTCTTCTGTTTATTCACTGCTGTATTTTCTTTATGATGATGTAACGCTCGCTGTATCCTGCATCAATAAACGAGATGCCCGCCCCTGATGCTGTGTTTGTGTTTATTAAGATTAGTTACAAAATATTTTATAATCGTTTCAGGGTGATTAGAGTATAAATCAACTATTTGTTCCTCATTTCGCCATGTCCGTATTTAATTGACTATTTATTTATTTACAATATCGTATAAATAAACAGCGGAACAGGTCGTTCGGATTCTCTTCAATTCTCTTGACTGTTGATCGTCTAAAACACTTAATCACGGCTTGAATCATTGGAAAATTCATACAGCTCATCAATTTTGTGACTTTCAATGTCTTCTTTTTCGGCAAACGAGTATGGTTAAACCTGTATGAGCTATTTATATAATTACAGGTAGCTCCTAGTTATAAAAACGTTTGTGAGAAAATTTATTGAATGTAGAGTATTTCTGCGGTCAGATATTGGGTACTTGCGTCAGAACTTCAAAGAATACCTATCTTGACACAGTGCATGCGACCGTAAAACGGCCTAAACAGCGGATGTTCGAAACCCGGGGGAGAGGAACTCCTATATGAAAAGGTTGGGGATGCTCGTCGCCTGGGGCACAAATCAAGGATTCTGGTCTCACTTAGGGTGTTGACGACGAAACATCACCATCTTTAGCTGTCAAAGTAACCTTTAGGGTGCATTCGAAGAAGTAACAATTAAAAGAAACGCTCTCATTTAATTTCTGGTTTTAGGCTTGATTTCCGCTGATCTCTCGAGTACGCGAGTCGGGTCTACAAGTGCGCGACAGATACTTTCTTGAACAGTGGCTAGTAATCGAACCTATTTCGTTTTAAGTGGTATCTTTTAGGGGTCTTATGAAGCTCGAGCAACTCCCATATTAGTCTCCATTAGGAGTAAAACTCAAATTTACCGAAGAGCATCCCTGACCTTTTCATATTCATATTCGTTGTACTTGACCGTTTTAAACCAAAAAACTAAGGTGCGACGAAGGGGAAGGAAAAATTCAAAATCTTTCCAAAACCATTACTCTATGACAAGAAAACTCGACAAAACCTGGCTTCCACTACAAGTTTATTCTCACCACAGTTTTCTAACTTGTACTTGACCACTACTGGGTTTAAGACGTCTATGCCTAGGTTGTAATACCGAAAAAATGTTAAACCGTCTTTAACTTAATTTAACAATAAAGCTAGCGCCTAGCAAATCCCAAAATAAATCCTTGAATTGAAAGTATCAAATACTAATTCCGAGTGTAATGCCTTTCAATTGAAAAATATATATTTGTATATACTTTCTTTCACTCTTTGCCGTTTTGGCTTTTCGTCAAGCCTTTATTTGGCCTGCCTTGGCAGCCCAGAATGAGCTTCTGCATGCTCAGACAGCTTAACATTGTTGTAATCCTTGTCATGCCATGTTATCTCAAGTCGGTGATTCACAAAGTGATAGTCTGGCATCTGGACAACCTTCTTAGCTCTGTATGCAAAGAAGCAAAGGAACTCGAATTAGTGACACTGGGTCGAGTGCATCAGCATATAAAAAATACAATACTATTTTAAATGTGCAAACTACTACCGTAGCCTGATCGTTGCCAGCTTCCGAAGTTTACTATCCTGATTAAAAAAAAAAAAGTTATCTCCTCCTAGGTAAGGTTGTTCGCTGGATAACTAACTGGATCTTGTGTTTGCAGTTCAGATATTTTTGGAGTGTTCAACACCAATCCCCACATGGGGCATCTCTAATCTAGAAGTCGGAGCTAAGGTCGCTGATTCCACTGTAACAGTGACCACTAAAACTTATTTATGTCTTGATGAACTTATTCATGTCTTCTTATTGTAAGTCATCAATATCTTAAACGCATAATAAAAAAGAAAAACTTACTTGTAAGTAGTTTTCAAGTCACATCGGAAATGGCCACCTCCTTCAAGCAACAGAGCCATGTTAAGATCACCTTTAAGCACTCCATCACGCACATACATTTCCTCAGTGCATGGCTCCCATTTCACGGTCTTCTTCTGCATAACTGGACTATTGGCAGGAAAGTTCACCCCGTCAAATCGAATTTCATAGGAAAAGCAGTCGCCTTCCATTCTGATGGAAGAAAGGTCAGCCATATATACTCAGTAATGCTACCATGACCACTTAAGATAATAAACAAGAAAACATTCAATTAAACAGTCACAGTTGTCGACGTCTTTCTTCATTCTGATAAAAAAGAAATAAAAGATAGTCAGTGTTACCATGTAAAGATAAAAGGAAGACTTTGTCATTTACAGGCATAGTTAGCAATGTAATTTAATAGATGATACCAGACAAAACCAGTGGCGATTTTTTTCTTCTTCCCTTTTATGATACACAGAGAGAACCATTTTGGAAAAATGCCTTAAAGTTTATATAACCCCAAATATATTTTTATCGCGATAATCTTATATTGCATGGAACAAATTGCCGCAAGCAGTTGTGTTGTTGGTTAAAACAGACTTTTTTTATGAATTTATTAAGTCGGGATCACTAAGCACACGACCTAAGGCGACGGAGACTGGGGCTAGTGACGTCAAACAAGGATATTGGCGCCAGTTTTGAACTGAAGAGAAGAGGAGTAGATATTGAGGAGTAGTGAGGAATTTCCGTAGTATGTCAATGAAATGACCTTTAATTTTTCTTGGCGAATTTATCATATAAGTTGTTTAGATGTATCAGATTGCGTATTTATCGTGCAAACTTCTTGAGGTTTTTAACTCTGGAAGACGTTTCCACGAGCTTGTAAACATCAGTTGATGAAGCATACTCATTCCACAGTGAATGCAAAGCTGAACTAAATAAACCGCAATCGCTTGGAAAATTTGTAGATAGAATTTCAGAATACTCTGACTTGGGATGACAATTTTCATGGCAATTCTCCGACGGAAGTATCACGTATTAATTTTTTGTGCTGATTCCTGTAAATTTCCTATAAATCTTCTTAGCGAGAGCCATTAGCTCTACGTCTTACTTACTTTATGTCATTTGTGGCGAGGCAAATGCCCCCGTCTTCGTAAGTCATGCTTCGTTCCCAAGAAAACCCCTCAGGAAACGACTGCTTGAAATAGTCTGGGATGTCTTCTGGGTATTTGGCGAATACCCTGTTGCCGTAATCGAATACTGTTGTCAAGATATCGAAAGCGAAAGGCAGAGGTCCGCCGTCTATGACTGTCAGGTCCATAGTCTGTTTTCCCCTAAAACACAAATAAGAAACCAAAGACGTAAAAAAAAGGAACTGTTCATATGCAGTGCTTTTTTTTTCTCTGTTACAAAGTCCTTGGATAATGACGCCAGATACACTTATCTGCTTTGCCTGATTAATGGCAATCGAAAAATAGTTCTAAACTTCTCATCAACAGCATTCTGTTAGTAGATAAAGCCCTCATTAAACAAGTGAATATTTGCTTTTGACTATTACAGTCTGATCATGACCTCAAACTTTCAGAACCGTATGATTGTTTTCCTGGTAAATATTTGGTGGCTTTCTTTTACACCACCAAACTATAGAAATTTGAATAGAGGGAAATGGTTAGGAGGGTCGGTGAACCTGAAAGAAACAAACAAACTGGCTAAAATGTATGTTGAAAGGTCCTTGACCCTGCCCATCTTTCGTTGAATGCTCATTGATTGTGTATAAATCACACTACAATCACAATGCTTCTCTTGGTTAGTTGTGTGAGCACACATAACCGCCTTTTGTATATTGCCAGGTTTTGTGCGGGGTCAACCCCCAAAATAGCCAACAAAAACATAAACAAAGAACTTCCAGGTTTCATTACCATTTGGCTCTATTATCTATACGCAAACATTTCAGTAAGTTCCTTTTGACTGAGTTAATTGGTTGCTCGCTCTTTTGAATAGTGCGCACTTTTACAGTGCTTATACTTTGACACAAATGAGGCGACGACCAACTTTTTTATGTGGCAAAGAAAGAGAAACAGGGGAAAAGAAAGCAAGTCAGAAACAAGGCGAGAATTACTTGATAAACTAGCTATGGAAACGTTAAATAAATAGACACTTAACAGACTGGTCGCATCACAGAGGATGTCTTCAATCTGACAAAAACGCAAGTAATGAAAGGTTTTTTTTCAGGTAAATGATGAATGGCTAAGAAATACATAGCAAGTGGAGCCCTTTAGCCCCACAATCCTTGTAACATAGAGCAAAGGCAGGTAGATTTTAGGTTTCGATTTCGAGGCAAGGATAATTATTCATTTTTGAAAGTCTTCATGTACATTTTCTCGCTATCTTCTTCGTTCGTTTACCTTTGGAGAAACTTTAGAGGTGTCTCGCGTCCAAACGATGAAGCGCGTCTGGTTGAAACTGTAGATACTTAAAACCCCTATATCAAAGTAAAGCTTATAGAACTGGCTATCACAATATACCAAGAAATTGGGGATAAAATGAATTGTCGAATTTTTCTCGACCTCTAAATGCGAGCGTCCGAATAACCTTTCGCGTCTTTTTTAAAAGCTACAAGTCAAAGAGAATTTGTTCGTTTGCTCTCAAATTTAGACGTAGAACACAACTTCTCTGCGGGCAGTCCATCTTTTTGCATCGTATTTCGAACATGTTCTGTAACTTTTCACGGAAATTAAATATGACAAATCGCACACACGTTCTTTAGCGCTTTGGGTCCAGAAACTGATTAGGAACAAATTAAATAAACGAAAAACAAGATTCGCTTCGCCTTGTAGCTTTCAAAAGGTGATTTGGGCGCTCGCATTTACAGGTCGTAAAAAATTCGATAATTCCTTTTTATTTCAATTTTTATTTTAATTCTTGGTATAGTTTGATAGCCAGCTCTATGAGCTTTAATTAATTGGAAATAGGGGCTCAGGTGTCTACAGTTTAAACCGGACGCGCAACATTGCTTGGACTTAGACACTTCTGAAGGCGTAAGGTAACCGTAAGGGTCGTAAAATCGAAGGAAAGAGAAATAAACCCTGTATCTGCTGCGATATCCTGAATAACATACGGCTTTGGACGTATTCTCGGTATTAGATATCTTGTTCAATGGGAAAAGAATATGAAAAAAATATACTAAGCAATGCTCGAAGCAAGGGTGCCGTAAAACTGACCGCAATGATTAAACATTTGTACACTTTTACTTACTCGAAAGGCTGGCCTCTTCCTTCCCCTGTAATCACGAACTTGTGCCCGTTTACAGCACCGTCCATACGCAGCTTGATCTTCATTTGTGGTTTAATCATACTCTGCGGAAAGAAATTGGGATAAATCTGACATCAGTCACCAGTTCAAAATAAGCAGTAGAGTAAATTCATCGGTCAAAATGAAACGAAACCTTTTCTCGAGCAACACTTACCATGATGGTAGACGCAAGTAAGATTTTAGCGTAATACAGCTCTTGTTGTTCTCGATCTGCTCTCTTCCAAATCACCAGGGTAAATGAGACCTCAGCACTGAGGATGCTGCTTTAAACCTGAATGTCACACCCAAAATAGAATCAATTATAAGCCAGGAACCCTAATGTAACAAAAAACAACTCATTGTAACAAACACCAACCCTTTGATGTCTATCATACCAAGCCACACGTTTTCGTTGTCCACGTACTATTTCAAAAACTCGTGCTTCGGGCTTCATCACCGGTTTCCAAACGCGACAAAACATTTGTTTTTATTGTTTTCGAGCGTTTTGAAACCTGATGAAACCCGAAGCGCAAGTTTTTGAAATTAGTTCTTCAACAAAGAAAATTTGTAGAAATTATCATTACAATAAGTTTTCTGAATTTAAATATGTTTTATTTGAGGCGTGGAATGTCACCTACTTGCTGCTTGCTGGTCTGTGATATTATTTTATTTGCATTCAATGCCACGTTGTTACCTAACTGTTTGTGACTTCTGAGCGAGCACGTTGCTTCGCAATGCAGATGGCAAAGTACAGATTTAGACCTCCTAAACTAGCTTAAGAAGAGGAAACTTGTGTGTCCAGCGCTATTCCAAAGTCTACTCAATATAAAAACCGCAGGAGAAAGTTGTTTCCCATGTAAGTGCCATTTAGGGGCCGAAGTGTATAAGCAAGGTTGAGACCGAACCAAAAGACAAGGTTGCAATCAATGATGGAGAATTAATTTAGAAAAGAATAGCTTTTTCTTTTTTGAGGACTTCAACAACTGTACCGTTACATTCAATGTCAGCAGTAAATAAGCTTGCTTTAAAGTGTATTGTAACTCTGTGTGATTAACTAAAGTTGTTCATCTTCATGTGTTGGTCTTGCTCTATGAATATGCAGATTAAGAAACATTTTACACGCGGGTTTGAAATCGTTTCCAAGCACGTGCGGTTTTCATATCGTTTTTTATTGGTTTTCTAAACTCGATCATCCACCTTACCAGAATGAGGCGTTTCGGTTGGGTAACAACGACATGAATAATTAATGAGTTTGAGAAATGAAAATCACCTTGGGGCATCGACTAACAAGTGCAATGATGCAAACGTTAATGGAATTACTTTTGTAACCACGAGAATTAAAATTTTTCCGTTTTTGGTCGCCTTTTCTTTTTTGTTTTTGTCTTTGTTGTTACAGGCTAATTTTTGCGAACTTTCTCGTACAGTTTTAAATGGAAATTAGCTTTTTGACGTCTTGTTAGGTAATCGTCTATTGTTTATCACGTATTAACCTCGTTAAGTCTTCTTCTGGTTCAAAATTCCGTTTTAAACCGTCGTAGTTTTCTAGCTGTATTCAGTCGTTGTCAGTTCCGGAGTGCCGTACAGATCTTGTAAGTAATCTCGTATTTTCCTTTCTATTTTTTTTTTTTTTTTTTCTTTTTTGCCGTTTTTCGTATTGTTGTATAATCGGTATATTTAAGTTTAAGTTCGTGTTTATTAATTTCTGCATTTGTTATTTTGGTTTTAAGTGAATCGTTAGAATTAACGACGAATTCAAAAAATAGGTCTTTTTCATATGGAATTACATAATTCATCATATCATCAAGTAAAGATACTGTTATCTTGATTTTCATTTCTGTTAGCATTAGGGTTACCCTTCATTGCTTCGGTTAACGAAGAGTTGATACATGACATCAAAAGCGTGGTTATTTTCACGACTATATATAAGATCTGCCTGTTTCTTCGACGCAATCAGTCATTCAACCAGTCTAATTTGGCTTAGCAGATTTAAATTAAACTAGGCATTACATCCTGGGTTTTTTATCAATCAGTCTAATAACTGTTTTTTTTACACCAAGAGTTGAAAATGGAGCAGAGATACATCCTCTCTTATAAGTTATTGTATTTAATAACTTATGTAATACTCTACAATAACTTATATAACTTACATCTTTCATTTCGTTAGCGTTAACCTTCATATTAAGAAAGAGTCGCACTAAAAAGTTTATCGAGTAACCAGGAGGACAACCAGTGAACACACCAATGTCCTTACCTCGATGTTTTTGCTTTTGATTAAATAACATTTTCCAAATAATTATTTATTAAATAGTATTTTAGACAACTAGACTTTTTAATAACAAAGTGTGTTTTCAGCAGTGGCTGCATTAAATGGTTTTGAAAAAATGGCCATCGCTATTAAAATGTTTTAGATTAGACAAAGTGCTTACCGACTCTTATTACCTTTCTTTAAACTTGTCAAGCTTTCTACGTTTCTCCTCTAGTTTTGCTTTCACCATTTGTTGCTGATACGTAAAGCTTGACATGGTAAACAGAACGAAGCAAATAATTTTGAATATAAAATAAAATTACTTTACCAAGTACAGTTAGCCGCGACACCACAACAACAATATAAATAAAAGCAAGTATTGTTCGTATGTCCGACTATACTGTGCGACCTGACGGTCACCTGCTAAACGTCATCGTGCAAGGAGTTTGATAAGTTAAATAGGGTTAACAAAGACAAGACCAATATCACCCATATGTGTACCTTTCCTCGTCTCTCGAGTATTTTGGACTGATGCTAACTCTCCCCTGTAGCTGGCGCTCACATTCTTTTACTTTTTGCTTTAATATCTCATTCTCCTCCGCCCTTTGGGTGGCTATGTCCAAGCTGGCAAATAGAATTCGAACAAGAACATGGCTTACACACTGCAGTCTTTTAGTTTACAATGTCTAAATAAACCAAAAGGTGTCTTCACATTACAATTTTTTTTTTTTCTAAAAACTCAATAAATTTTGGTCTTTTGAACAAGAACCATCACTTAAAAGTTGAAATTCGTGCGTTACATTCTTATCTTACTTTGTACGGTTAACAGTCATTACTAAAACCGACTCTTTTCATCATCGTCTGATAACAATGGTACTGAGATAATAATTAACTTTTGGAGAAGTGTATCTGAAAGAAATGACCTAAGCTGCCCGACAAAAGTGTTTTAAGAACCAGCTTGCAATTCTTAGAGAGCAGTTTGAATGCCGTTCAACTTGGCTGGGTATGTGCCACTGGTCTCCCAGAAATCCCGTGCTCATTATCGTCCATTCTGTGGTCAATTATATATAGACCCCATCTTAGTCGCATTTTTGCAAATGTAAACTTTGCGATCTCAACTTAATAATTTTCTGTTAATTGTTTATCAATCTACCTTAGTATACTAATTGGCAGATTCGTCATACGTAGAAGATCACACTCTTCACCTTCAAACGCTCTGGTACATTTCTATCGGAAAATATTCAAAATATTTCCTCGATTTCCAACGAGGTGCTCTTGTTGAAATGTGCGACCCAGTTTTAGCTCCTCTGTTGGGACCCCATTATAGTCATTCCAGTGATGTAAGTGCTACCTAGGCCAGCGGCACATCCCCAGTACCTTATTGATAGAAAGTAATCCCCTCCCCTGGGGGGTGGCTTTGAAAAATCATATCACATTATATTACATCAGATTACATCAAATTACCTACCATTACACCACAATGCATCCCATCATATCGCATTTACCTTTCTTTTAAGAGATTTTGTAGGTGGGTGTTGTTTTTCTGTAAAATTTCTGTGTTGTTCTTCAACTGTTCTTCGTAATGTTTTCGTAACTTCAAGACCTTTAAAATTGTTTAAACAGTATTACTTATATTTTATAACTTCAGCCTCTTGAACGGCAATGTATAACAATTTGCTTTTCATATGCTCAAAAAAATTGTCACCTTTCCTCTTGTTCACTTTTTAGTTGCTTTTCTCGAGTCTCCCACTTTTCTTTTCGGTTGTAGATGAAAGTGAAGAATGATCATCGCAGTAAATTTTCCAATAAATAACATCTCCGTTACTCTGATAAGTGGGCTAATGCCTACCTCAATCGACTCAAAAACGCTATTAAATGTAAAAAAGGGGTTTCTCTATTTAAAGTGAAAGTTTCTTCTCTAAAATGAAACTCAGAACGGAATTATGAAGAAAAACGGGTTAGTACTAGATATAATGTCCCGAGAATATGGCTGTAGCCCTTGTATACCCCTGGATACCCTTGTATACCCCTGTATACACCTGTATACACTCGTATACCCCTGTATACCTTTGTATACCCCTATATACCCCTGTATACCCTTATATACCCCTGCATACCCTTGTATACCCCTGTATACCCTTGCATATGCTTGTATACCCTTGTATACTCTTGTATATCCCTGTATATCTTTTTATACCCTTGTATACCCTTGTTCACCCCTGTGTACTCTTGTATACCCTTGTATACCCCTGTATACCCTTGTTTACCCTTGTATACCTTTGTATATACCCTTGTATCGCCTTGCATACCCCTGTATACCTCCTTATACCCTTGTATACCCATGTATACCCTTGTATTTCTCTATACCGCCTTGCATACCCCTGTATACCTCCTTATACCCTTGTATACCCTTGTATACCCTTGTATACCCTTGTATACCCTTGTATTTCCCTATATCGCCTTGCATACCCCTGTATACATCTTTACTTCCTTGTATACCCTTGTGTACCCCTGTGTACCCTTGCATACCTTTGGAGCGGCCATCCATATGGCTTTGAAGAGACAGTCACTGGTCTCAGCGTGTCGATCGATAAGTATTTATATAGCGGATCGATCGTGTTTTCACTATGTGAAAAACGCAAACTATTTTATGTAAGAGCCCCCGGACGAGTATATAGGTTATTAATTATTTTTAGTGCCAACGGTTTTCCAGTTTTAATTAAATTTCAACCTGCAACCTGCAACCTGCAAAATTTACCTGCCGCGGAAAACTTAATTTTTTTACAATAAGCAACTTACAGCAACCTCCACAAAGCGACTCGCGTGTTATTGTTTAGAGATTAGCGAGATTAAAACGATGTTATTTATAAAATGTCTCACAGCGTGGCTTCAAATGAGGAAGACTTTGAAAAGGATTCCTATTGAAAATAAGCTTATCTCGCCGAGGCAACTCCATAATGTTCATAGCAAACGCCACAAAAAAAGTCATTTATACTCTAATCACCCTGAAACGATTATAAAATATTTGGTAACTAATCTTAGTAAACACG
Organism: Orbicella faveolata; assembly: GCF_042242905.1. NCBI lineage: Eukaryota > Metazoa > Cnidaria > Anthozoa > Scleractinia > Merulinidae > Orbicella > Orbicella faveolata. The sequence continues at coordinate 8,554,060 of NW_028301542.1, forward strand.
AACACAGCATCAGGGGCGCGCATCTCGTTTATTGATGCCCGCTTTCGAAAATAAAGAAAGAGAACAAAGAAAACTAAGTATGCAAACTTCTCGACACGAGAGTAAAGATTCTAAATTATCCTTAATATAGCCGTCCTTGGCTCGATCAGTCTTCCATCTGCCGTGACGTTTGAAGAGTCGATCACTGACGCCTGCGTTAGCGGCTGCAGAAGCACCTCCTGCTCTTAGACTGTGTAAACCAAACAAGTGTTTAGGATACCCTAATTCCGCAAACGCTTGTCAAACTATTTCCCTAGTTCTGGTATAACTCACACCCATGGAACGCAAACTATAAGAAGAAGTAACTTTATGAAAATGCAAGGAGCGAAAAAACGGTAAAGACGAAGACAAGTCTAAATTAGCGGCACCGACGTATCTGTTAAGCATGTGAAAAGGGCAAGACACAGAGTCTGATTTTGCTAACAAAACATGGGCGCCATCCCTATAAACATCGGTTTTGCTCTTAAATACATAAATCCTCACAAATGTATCGCAAAAACTTACGTCACAACAACGTAGGCTAGCTAACTCGTTGCAACGGAGAAAGGCCGAATAGGCAGTAACGCAAATAGCAGCTAAGCCAAGATCAGAAAGATTAGCATTGGGACCCGCAAACCTGTTACATATACTCAAAATCATTTCACGAGTAACAGGTTCTTTCTTGAGAACAGGTTTTGCAAGTTCCCTTTTTTCAGCCTCGAGCACGTTCCTTACAAATTTTGAATCACAAGGACTTGGAAAGCCATACAAATTGTGTGCCCAGTTTATGCCATAACAGGCGGACTCAAGTGTGGAGTAGGGGTACCTCTGCCGTAGCAAAAATTCCAAGTAAAGGGCAACTGACATCTCATCACAGGGCAAGCAAACGACTTCTTCAAAGCAAGAAGACCATTCTCTAAATT
>NW_028301542.1:8562500-8572500 GCF_042242905.1 Orbicella faveolata
TTCTTTTTTCCGCTGTGTTTACTGTTTTGTAATTTCTCTGTTCACACAGACACGTTTGACTTCTCTTGTTCATCACCTGATCAAATCATGTGACTTTTCTTGCACGGCTGCAGAGCGTCGCGTCGCGCGAATTTTAAACTTGGGAAGTTCATTTGCTTCACGGCTTTGTTCGGTATTATTTCTTATTATATGGATAGCTCCGTGAGCGGTCAAGATGAATCAAATCCTGCGCTGTGATTGGCTACCCAAGCGGGCAAGATGGAGCTATCTTGCCCGCTCGGGACTACCCGCCGTGTCCCGCAAGAAAAATTTCCCCGAAAGCCATATAATAAATCCTTTATTGACCAACCTCTTCGGTCAAGATGGCTGGATATTGGCCTCGTTCTTTTTTTGCGAGTTTATAGACCTCGACTCCGTCTCGGTCCATAAACACGCAGAAAAAGAACTTGGCCAATATCCAGCCATCTTGACCTCACACTTGGTCAATAACCCATACATCTTCTTTCTCTAGTCATTGACTCGCTATAATTCACGGCATTGTTCAGTACTGTTTCGCCTTCTTCCCCAGCTCTGGCCCGCTCTCTTTTGCGCTCTTGTTCGCTACCTGTTAATTCTTGCTTTCTGTTGCTATCTTAATTTTTTTGATTTAGTGCAACCTTATTTTAAAAACGTTAGATCAACCTCCGCTATCGTTTGTCGACATGACAAATAGAAATGAGTCTTTTTTTCTTAAAAAATCCCACCAAGAAAAGATGGCTTTCTTCAAACACAAACCGAGTGGAGGGTGCAAGTCTCTGTCAACCTATTAGATGGAGTATGGCCGCGTGTCGGACTTAAAGACGGTGCGAATGCCTTGTTGTTCTAGGCAGCGGCGGAGAGACTCCAAAACTCCTTGGACATAAGGTAAAACGGCGGTGGATTTAAATTCCGCGACAGGTTCTCTTTTTGGGGTTGTTCGTGCCTTTGTGATCTGTACAAAAGAGGAGGGATATCCATTAGAAACAAGTACGGATGACAGATGTTTCTTCTCTCCAGCGATTGCTGATGGTTTGGTCACGAGACGTTTAGCCCGGCCTTACAGACACTTCAGAATACAGCGCTTTACTGACTGAGGGTGGTGTGGATCATACTCTAAGTACTGATCAGTATGTGTTGGTTTCCTGTAGACACTGATGGTAAGGCGGCCATCAGATTCTCTGTAAACTGACGTGTCGAGAAAGGCGATCTTGCTGTTGTTCTCGATCTCCATGGTGAAAAGGATTGATGGTTGTTGACTGTTCAGGTGTTGCAGGAGGACGTCAACTCTATCCCGATCCAGGATGGTGAAAGTATCATCTACGTAGCGTTTCCAGATCTTAGGCTTACAAGGTGCGGACTCTATTGCTTGTTCTTCAAATATCTCCATGTAGAGATTAGCAATAACCGCGGGTACAGGGCTCCCCATGGCTGCGCCGTCTCGTTGTTCGTAAATCGATCCGTTGTACTGGAAGTACGTAGATCTTAATACGAAATCCAAGAGGTCCGCGATTTGAACTGGTGTAAGTGTCGTGCGGTTAGCCAGGCCTGCGTCGTTCTCCATTTTTTGTAGCGCGGCTTGTACGGCGCCCTCGATCGGTACGTTGGTAAACAGTGACTCTACGTCGAAAGACACCATGATCTCGTGGTCCTGGATCTCTTCACTGGCGATGGTGGAGGCGAAGTCAGTTGAGTTCTTCACTGTGAAGTTCGAGTTACTTGCAAGAGGAGATAATAAGTTAGCCAAGAAAGCAGACAGGTCGTATGCAAAGGTGTTGACACACGACACAATTGGCCTAAGCGGTGTGTCGGCCTTGTGGATCTTCGACAAACGATAGATCCTAGGTGGTTGTTTGTGTCGGGGTCTGATCTTATTATGAACCGCCTCTGATATGTCCACTCCGTCTACATCGGGGAAACAGGGAGATCTATGCAGGAGAGGATCAAAGAACACGACAGGGATATACGACTCGCCCTTACCCAGACCTCCGCCGTTTCTGAACACACCCACGAGACCGGCCACTATCCTATATGGAATGAGGTCAAGTTTATTGATCGAGATCCTCACTGGTATACACGTAGGGTCAAGGAAGCTATTCACGTAAGACTTCACCCTAATAACATCAACAGGGATAGTGGAATTGAAGTTCCTGAAACATGGATACTCACGATCAAGAAACACAACAACAGGAGAACGGTACCACAGCGGACCACTGAGGGAACAGCTACTCGCCGGAACAATGGAACAATAGGAGGATCGAAATGTACCAATCACAGCCGACCTTTGTCATATAAATGATACCGTGCAATCAGTCGACCTCATCGCCTGAAGAAGACTAGCAGTAAGCAGTCGAAACGTCGCGATCTACATCTCAAGTGACTACATCGTGAGACAAACGATAATACACCTTATTATTGCATCTACCACGATGAATAACAACAACCTTTTCCTCGTCATTTCTGCTATACGTATTTAAGCTTATCAACTATTTGTTCCTCATTTCGCCATGTCCGTATTTAATTGACTGTATTTATTTATTTACAATATCGTATAAATAAACAGCGGAACAGGTCGTTCAGATTCTCTTCAATTCTCTTGACTGTTGATCGTCTAAAACACTTAATCACGACTTGAATCATTGGAAAATTCATACAGCTCATCAATTTTGTGACTTTCAATCTCTTCTTTTTCGGCAATCGAGTATGGTTAAACCTGTATGAGCTATTTATATAATTACAGGTAGCTTCTAGTTATAAAAACGTTTGTGAGAAAATTTATAGAATGTAGAGTATTTCTGCGGTCAGATATTGGGTACTTGCGTCAGAACTTCAAAGAATACCTATCTTGACACAGTGCATGCGACCGTAAAACGGCCTAAACAGCGGATGTTCGAAACCCGGGGGAGAGGAACTCCTATATGAAAAGGTTGGGGATGCTCGTCGTCTGGGGCACAAATCAAGGATTCTGGTCTCACTTAGGGTGTTGACGACGAAACATCACCATCTTCAGCTGTCAAAGTAACCTTTAGGGTGCATTCGAAGAAGTAATAATTAAAAGAAACGCTATCATTTAATTTCTGGTTTTAGGCTTGATTTCCGCTGATCTCTCGAGTACGCGAGTCGGGTCTACAAGTGCGCGAGAGATACTTTCTTGAACAGTGGCTAGTAATCGAACCTATTTCGTTTTAAGTGCTATCTTTTAGGGGTCTTATGAAGCTCGAGCAACTCCCATATTAGTCTCCTTTAGGAGTAAAACTCAAATTTTCCGAAGAGCATCCCTGACCTTTTCATATTCGAGTTCCCCTCCCCCCCCCCCCTGGGGTTTCAAATGTCTAAGAGGAAGTGACCCAGTGAAGAAGGAGTGATGGAGTGAAATCGCTTCACCACTACAACTAGGAAAATAATATTTTCCAAGTCTAAAAAGAAAAGAAAGAAAGGAAAGAGTGTGTGATTCCTGTTTTAAATCTTGCACCATTCCTGTTGTACTTGACCGTTTTAAACCAAAAAATTAGGGTGCGACGAAGGGGAAGGAAAAATTCAAAATCTTTCCAAAACCACTACTCTATGACAAGAGAACTCGACAAAACCTGGCTTCGACTACAAGTTTATTCTCACCAAAGTTTTCTTACTTGTACTTGACCACTACTGGGTTTAAGACGTCTTTGTCTATGTTGTAATACCGAAAAAATGCTAAACCCTCTTTAACTTAATTTAACAATAAAGCTAGTGGCTAGCAAATCCCAAAATAAATCCTTGAATTCAAAGTATCAAATACTAATTCCGAGTGGAATGCCTTTCAATTGAAAAATATACATTTATATATACTTTCTTGTACTCTTTGCCGTTTTGGCTTTTCGTAAAGCCTTTATTTGGCCTGCCTTGGCAGTCCAGAATGAGCTTCTGCATGCTCAGACAGCTTAACATTGTTGTAATCCTCGTCATGCCATGTTATCTCAAGTCGGTGATTCACAAAGTGATAGTCTGGCATCTGGACAACCTTCTTAGCTCTGCATGCAAAGAAGCAAAGGAACTCGAATTAGTGACACTGGGTCGAGTGCATCAGCATATAAAAAATACAATACTGTTTGAAATGTGAAAACTACTACTGTAGCCTGATCGTTGCCAGCTTCCGAAGTTTACTATCCTGATAAAAAAAAAAAAAAAAGATATCTCCTCCTAGGTAAGGTTGTTCGCTGGATAACTAACTGGATCTTGTGTTTGCAGTTCAGATATTTTTGGAGTGTTTAACACCAATCCCCACATGGGGCATCTCTAATCTAGAAGTCGGAGCTAAGGTCACTGATTCCACTGTAACAGTGACCACTAAAACTTATTCATGTCTTGATGAACTTATTCATGTCTCCTTATTGTAAGTCATCAATATCTTAAGGTCATTCGTCACATTTGCATTGCGCATCCTTACTGTGCATAATTTATGGCGTCATAAGCGCGCGCTCGTGCACGCGCATATTGAAAACATGACGAATTTGCCTTGATATTGAGCTCTGTCAGTTGAAAAATGGCTCAGGCTCACCAAGGAGCACGGGCACCCCAATTTTTTTTCAACTGTAATCAACTAATCACAAGCTTTGCGTGAGAAAAGATTGATCTAATTTCTATTGCTGAAATTGAATAAATAAGAAAAATAGCAGATACACTGTGGTCTTTTCTATTTTGCAGTCGGTAACCACGTCAAAAAATTTGCTTCAAATTTTTCATCAAGGATTTAGCTTTCTGCCTGAATCAAACTTAAAATGTTTGTTTGTGTCCGACACAATGTATTGACTGTAGCGTGTTCTTATGAGTCTGGGTTCACAAAGATTTTACAATTAGTGGGAATGCGTTCTTACAATAACCATTAAATAATGCCAAAATGGGGCATTTTCAATGCCTCACTGTTCCTTAATGAGCATGGGCAACCCCCTTTTTTATTATTTCAAAATTGAAGTTATCATATGACAAATATTCAGTGGACAAAGTTTGAACAAAAATCTATTGTCACTTTTATTTCAGAGGAATTACCTTAAACCGATAATAAAAAAGAAAAACTTACTTGTAAGTAGTTTTCAAGTCACATCGGAAATGGCCACCTCCTTCAAGCAACAGAGCCATGTTAAGATCACCTTTAAGCACCCCATCACGCACATACATTTCCTCAGTGCATGGCTCCCATTTCACGGTCTTCTTCTGCATAACTGGACTATTGGCAGGAAAGTTCACCCCGTCAAATCGAATTTCATAGGAAAAGCAGTCGCCTTCCATTCTGATGGACGAAAGGTCAGCCATATATACTCAGTAATGCTACCATGACCACTTAAGATAATAAACAAGAAAACATTCAATTAAACAGTCACAGTTGTCGACGTCTTTCTTCATTCTGATAAAAAAGAAATAAAAGATAGTCAGTGTTACCATGTAAAGATAAAGGGAAGACTTTGTCATTTACAGGGATAGTTAGCAATGATACATGATACCAGACAAAACCAGTGGCGATTTTTTTCTTCTTCCCTTTTATGATACACAGAGAGAACCATTTTGAAAAAATGCCTTAAAGTTTATATAACCCCAAATATATTTTTATCGGGATAATCTTATATTGCATGGAACAAATTGCCGCAAGCAGTTGTGTTGTTGGTTAAAACAGACTTTTTTATGAATTTATTAAGTCGGGATCACTAAGCACACGACCTAAGGCAACGGAGACAAGGGCTAGTGACGTCAAACAAGGATATTGGCGCCAGTTTTGAACTGAAGAGAAGAGGAATAGATATTGAAGAGTAGTGAGGAATTTCCGTAGTATGTCAATGAAATGACCTTTAATTTTTCTTGGCGATTTTATCATGTAACTTGTTTAGATGTATTGCCTATTTATGGTGCAAACTTCTTCAGGTTTTTAACTCTGGAAGACGTTTCCACGAGCTTGTAAACATCAGTTGATGAAGCATACTCATTCCACAGGGAATGCAAAGCTGAACTAAATAAACCGCAATCGCTTCGAAGATTTGTAGATAGAATTTCAGAATACTCTGACTTGGGATAACAATTTTCATGGCAATTCTCCGACGGAAGTATCACGTATTAATTTTTTGTGCTGCTTCATATAAATTTCCTATAAATCTTCTCAGCGAGAGCCATGAGCTCTACATCTTACTTTATGTCATTTGTGGCGATGCAAATGCCCCCGTCTTCGTAAGTCATGCTTCGTTCCCAAGAAAACCCCTCAGGGAACGACTGCTTGAAATAGTCTGGGATGTCTTCTGGGTATTTGGCGAATACCCTGTTGCCGTAATCGAATACTGTTGTCAAGATGTCGAAAGCGAAAGGCAGAGGTCCGCCGTCTATGACTGTCAGGTTCATAGTCTGTTTTCCCCTAAAACGCAAACAAGAAACCAAAAACGTAAAAAAAAGGAACTGTTCATATGCAGTGCGGATTTTTATTTTTCTGTGTTACAAAGTCCTTGGATAATGACGCCAGATACACTTCTCTGCTTTGCCTGATTAATGGCAATCGAAAAATAGTTCTAAAATGCTCATCAACAGCATTTTGTTAGTAGATAAAGCCCTTATTAAACAAGTCAATAAAAATGGCTAAAATGTATGCTGAAAGGTCCTTGACCCTGCCCATCTTTCGTTTAATGCTCATTGATTGTGTATAAATTACACTACAATCGCAATGCTTCAGTCTTGGTTAGTTGTGTGAGCACACATAACCGCCTTTTGTATATTGCCAGGTTTTGTGCGGGGTCAACCCTCAAAGTAGCCAACAAAAACATAAAACAAAGAACTTGCCAGGTTTCATTACCATTTGGCTCTATTATCTATACGCAAACCGTACAGTAAGTTCCTTTGACTGAGTTAATTGGTTGCTCGCTCTTTTGAATAGTGCGCACTTTTACAGTGCTTATACTTTGACACAAATGAGGCGACGACCAACTTTTCTATGTGGCAAAGAAAGAGAAACAGGGGAAAAGAAAGCAACTCAGAAACAAGGCGGGAATTACTTGATAAACTAGCTATGGAAACGTTAAATAAAGAGACACTTAACGGTCTGGTCGCATCACAGAGGATGTTTTCAATCTGACAAAAACCCAAGTAATGAAAGGTTTTTTTCAGGTAAATGATGAATGGCTAAGAAATACATAGCAAGTGGAGCTTTTTAGCCCCACAATCCTTGTAACATAGAGCAAAGGCAGGTAGATTTTAGGTTTCGATTTCGAGGCAAGGATAAGAATTAATTTTTGAAAGTCTTCATGTAGACTTTCTCGCTATCTTCGTTCGTTTACCTTTGGAGAAACTTCAGGTGTCTCGAGTCCAAACGATACAGCGCGTCCAGTTGAAACTGTGGATACTTAAAACCCCTGTATCAAAGTAATGCTTATAGAACTGGCTATCACAATATACCAAGAAATTGGGGATAAAATGAATTGTCGAATTTTCCTCGACCTCTAAATGTGAGCGTCCGAATAACCTTTGGCGTCCTTTTTAAAAGCTATAAGTCAAAGAGAATTTGTTCGTTTGGTCTCAAATTTGGACGTAGAACATAACTTGTCTACGGGCGGTCGATGCTTTTTTCATCGTATTTCGAAAATGTTCAGTAACTTTTCACGGAAATTAAATATGGCAAATCGCACACACGTTCTTTAGCGCTTTGGGTCCACAAAGTAAGGAACAAATTAGATAAACGAAAAACCAAATTTGCTTCGCGTTGTAGCTTTCAAAAGGTGATTTGGGCGCTCACATTTACAAGTCGTAAAAAATTCGATAATTCCTTTTTATTTCAATTTTTATTTTAATTCTTGGTATAGTTTGATAGCCAGCTCTATGAGCTTTAATTAATTGGAAATAGGGGTTCAGGTGTCTACAGTTTAAACTGGACGCGCAACATTGCTTGGACTTAGACACCTCTGAAGGTGTACGGTAACCGTAAGGGTCGTAAAATCGAAGGAAAGAGAAATAAACCCTGTATCTGTTGCGATATACGGAATAAAATACGGCTTTGGACGTATTCTCTATCTTGTTCAATGGGAAAAGAATATGAAAAAAAAAATACTAAGCAATGCTCGAAGTAAGGGTGCCGTAAAACTGACCACAATGATTAAACATTTGCAAACTTTTACTTACTCGAAAGGCCGGCCACTTCCTTCCCCTGTAATGACGAACTTGTGCCCGTTTACAGCACCGTCCATACGCAGTTTGATCTTCATTTCTGGTTTAATCACACTCTGCGGAAAGAGATTGGGATAAATCTGACATCAGCCAACAGTTCAAAATAAGCATTAGAGTAAATTCATCAGTCAAAATGAAACGAAACCTTTTCTCGTGCAACACTTACCATGATGGTAGACGCAAGTAAGATTTTAGCGCAATACAGCTCTTCTTGTTCTCGATCTGCTCTCTTCCAAATCACCAGGGTGAATGAGACCTCAGCACTGAGGATGCTGCTTTAAACCTGAATGTCACACCCAAAATTGAATCAATTATAAGCCAGGAACCCTAATGTAACAAAAAACAACTCATTGTAACAAACACCAACCCTTTGATGTCTATCATACCAAGCCACACGTTTTCGTTGTCCACGTACTATTTCAAAAACTCGTGCTTCGGGTTTCATCACCGGTTTCCAAACGCGACAAAACATTTGTTTTTATTGTTTTCGAGCGTTCTGAAACCCGATGAAACCCGAAGCGCAAGTTTTTGAAATTAGTTCTTCAACAAAGAAAATTTATAGAAATTATCATTACAATAAGTTTTCTGAATTTAAATATGTGTTATTTGAGGCGTGGAATGTGAACCTGTCACCTACTTGCTGCTTGCTGGTCTGTGATATTATTTTATTTACATTCAATGCCACGTTGTTACCTAACTGTATGTGACTTCTGAGCGAGCACGTTGCTTCGCAATGCAGATGGCAGAGTACAGATTTAGACCTCCTAAAGTAGCTTAAGAAGAGGAAACTTGTGTGACCAGCGCTATTCCAAAGTCTACTCAATATAAAAACCGGAGGAGAAAGTTGTTTCCACTGTAAGTGCCATTTAGGGGCCGAAGTGTATAAGCAAGGTTGAGACCGAACCAAAAGACAAGGTCGCAATCAATGAGGGAGAATTTAATTTAGAAAAGAATAGCTCTTTCTGTTTTGAGGACTTTAACAACTGTACCGTTATATTCAATGTCAGTAGTAAATAAGCTTGCTTTAAAGTCTATTGCAACTCTGTGTGATTAAATAAAGTTGTTCATCTTCATGTGTTGGTCTTGAATATGCAGCTTAAGAAACATTTTACACGCGGGTTTGAAATCGTTTCCAAGCACGTGCGGTTTTCATATCGTTTTTTATTGGTTTTCTAAACTCGATCATCCACCTTACCAGAATGAGGCGTTTTGGTTGGGTAACAACGACATGTTGTTACAGGGTAATTTTTGCGAACTTTCTCGTACAGTTTTAAATGTAAATTAGTTTTTTCACGTCGTGTTAGGTAATCGTCTATTGTTCATCACGTAACCTCGTTAAGTCTATTCTTCTGGTTCAACATTCCGTTTTAAAGCGTCGTAGTTTTCTAGCTGTATTCAGTCGTCAATTCCAGAGTGCCTTACAGATCTTGTAAGTAATCTCGTATTTTCCTTTCTATTTTTTTGCCGTTTTTCGTATTGTTGTATAATCGGTATATTTAAGTTGAAGTTTGTGTTTATTAATTTCTGTATTTGTTATTTTGGTTTTAAGTGAATCGTTAGAATTAACGACGAATTCAAAAAGTAGGTCTTTTTCATATGGAATTACATAATTCATCATATCATCAAGTAAAGATACTGTTATCTTGATTTTCATTTCCGTTAGCATTAGGGTTAACCTTCATTGCCTCGGTTAACGAAGAGTTGATACATGACATCAAAAGCGTGGTTATTTCCACGACTATATATAAGATCTGCCTGTTTCTTCGACGCAATCAGTCATTCAACCAGTCTAATTTGGCTTAGCAGATTTAAATTAAAC
>NW_028301542.1:8577500-8632500 GCF_042242905.1 Orbicella faveolata
ATATATTCTTTATTGGGGGTGTTATGAAACGTGTGACCGTGAAGCAGCGGCAACGCGAGGTTCTCATTTGGGGTACACTGATACTTTAAAAGCGACATAAGAAAGCTTTTAGCGGTAACGATTTTTGATAAGCAGAATTTAGTTAGCTGAATATAAATTGTTTTGTCTGTATTTAAAGTAGGCTCTTCAGAAAGGGTTTTCAGAGCTATTCAACTGAATTATCTCTGGGTCATTTTGCTTGTGTAAATTCCCATTATTGTTTTGCTTGATAGAGCCTGTCTTATCGGCTAGTTTTAATTTTAGGCGTGAAAATGATTACCCTTTTGGACCTTTTGATACTACCTGTGTCTGTTACGATACATAGCTGTTCAGTGAGGATTAGGTTTAAGCGTGCAGCGCCAAGCTCCTACGTCAGTCCAGAAAGGTGAGTCCTCCTTATTCAAAGTTTATAAACAACTGCGAAATATGTTTTTAGGGGAATAATGAAAACCTCGGTGAGTTGATTTAAGAGCAGTCGTCCCGTTAGTAAAAATGGTAAGGGTTGTTCGCTTGTGGGTCCTTGTGATTTTTAACACACAATTTCGCGATTTTATCAATCAAAATACCTCGACATGAAATGGCAATTTTTTGACGAGGTACCACTTGCATACCAGTTGCATTTCGCGCTGTTAAATTTCTTGATTTAATATTATACACATTAATTTAACTGCACACATTTCAAGAAGCATTGCTCTTTCATTTGGCTTTTTTTTATAATACCACACCATGTAACAAGTTTTGTTTTGTTTTGTTTTGTTTTGTTTTTTCTTTTTGTTTTTTGTTTTGTTTTTTTTCTCAATTTGGTCATTTGTTTTTTTGGCCTTTTTTGTTAAAGAATGCCGCACAGAGAGCGAGGTATTCCTTGTCGTAAAGCAGCCAAAACAAGTTCACTTGCAATATGTATTTAATACCGTACTCTTGATTCCTGTCGACCTTTTTCCTTCTTCTCTGGATTACCCTTCTCAGAAAGTTTTTCTCTGTTATTTACTGACCGTATACCTCCTTTTCAAAATCCTATTCTCAAAATTGCTAATTATCTGTATTTTCGAACGCTTAATTAAATGGACATACACTGATTATCTTTCCCTAACATCTAAAGGCTCAAAAGATTGCTAGCATATGTTCATCACGCTATTTTTGTAACTAACCATATTTTTCACTCATGTTAAACTTATACCTAAAATCATTCAATGCAGCTTTCACTGGTAATAATAACAGTAAATGTTACTAAAAACTATTCACCGGAGAGAAACCTAAGGTTGATCAAATAAGCAGTTCACAACAGGATCGAGGCAGCACCCAAATTGAGATAAATATCCTGAACTAAAATTGGATTGATATATATAAAGGACACATCACAGAACTTTCTTTCTTTGAGTTCTTCAAATAATGCATGCATTTACTAGAAGTTGGAAAATCAACTAAAGCCAGGAGCCCATCACTGCTAAAGCATATTCGTAAGTATAGGTTTCAGGACCGAGCCCCGATGTCCCAAAATGACGGGGCAAAATTCGTCAGTAATTACAGATCACGTAGAGAATCACGTAACTTCATAAACACTTTTTAAATCTTGAACCATTCTTGTCGTATTTGATGGTTTAAAACAAAGAAAAGGTGAGAAGAAGGGGAAGGAACACAATTCAAAATCTTTGGAAAGTCGGTACTCTATGATAAGAACACTCTACAAAACCTGGTTTCGACAACAAGCTTATTCTCACTATTGTTTTCTTACTTGTATTTCACTACAGCTGTAATTCCACAACAAGATGGAAGCTAGTGCTTATCAAGTCCCAAAAGAAATCCTTAAACTGAAAGTATCAAACACTTATTTCGAGTAAATGGCTTTAAATTAAATTAAAAAACAACATTAACAGCAACAACAACAACTTTTCTTCTGCTTGTTGTCGTCTTGGCTTTTCGTTAAGCCTTTACTTGGCCTGCCTTGGCAGCCCAGAATGACCTTCTGCATGCTCATACAGCTTAATCTTGTTGTAATCTTTGTCGTGTTGTTTTTGTAGTCTCAATGCGATGGTCCACACAGTGATAGTCTGGCAACTGGACAACCTTCTTAGCTCTGCAAAGGAGCAAATGAACTCGAATTAGTGACGCTGGACACGGTGCATCGATCAGCATATAACAAATACAATACCGTTTCAAAAGTGAAAACTCCTCGCGCTTATTGTTGCCAGCTTCCGAAGTTGACTACCCTGACAAAAGTCAAGTTTATTTCGTTGTAGGTAAGTTTGTTTGCTGGGTAACTAATTGGATCTTGCCTTTGAGATTCAGATAGCTTTGAAGTCGTGTTCAACACCAATCCCGACATGAGTTGTCCATAATCTAGCAGTCGGAGCTTCAGTCACTGATCCACTCTAACAGTGATCACTAAAAATTACTTATGTCTTGATGAAATTTCGTCGTTCATTCCTTATTGTGAGTCAACAATATCTTAAACGCATATTTCAAATTGTAAAATCTTTCTTGTAAGTAGTTTTGAAGTCACATCGGTGATGGCCACCTCCTTCAAGCAACAGAACCATGTTAACATCACCCTTCAGTACTCCATCACGCACATACATTTTCTCAGTGGATGGCTCCCATTTCACGGTCTTCTTCTGTTGATCTGGCAGAGGTCCGTCGTCAGTGAATGTCAGATCCATAGTCTGTTTTCCGCGAAAACACAAACAAGAAACCAAAGACGTAAGAAGATGTACTATTCATATGCAATGCAGAACTTTTTTTTCTATTACAAATTCCTGAGAGAATTGACGGGAGAAGTCTTCTTTGGTTGATTGATTTGAAATACAATCTTAAACAATTCTGTCGGGTGCAACAGCATGCTGTTGCTAGATTTAGCGCCAATTAAACTAGTAAATCTTTCTTTGGACATTGAGAGTCTGACCTCAGACATTAAGAACCGTATCAGTTATATTCTGGTATTAAAATATTTAATGGCTTCCTTTTACACCCGCAAACATTGCAGCAAGTTGAACGTTTCTCTGTGTTAATGGGTTGCACGCTCTTTTAAATACTGGGAACATTTTCAGTGACTTTGACACAAATGACGTCGCAACTACCTCTTATTGCAGCAAGACATCAACTTCGTTTAGTGGCAAAGAAAAGTGAAACCAAGGGAATGTTTTATTAGAAACAAGGTGGAAATCACTGGATAAACTTTAAATGGAGAGGTTTATAACTTGATACTCACAGTCTGGTCACACCACAGAGGGAGCGTTCTTTAATCTTATATAACCAAAGTATTCAAAAATTTGATTTCCGGTAAATGTTGCATGGCTAAGCATAGCAAATATAGAGTCTACGAATTGGCATAATTATTTAACAGAACAAAACAAAACCTTTAGCCCTACAATTCCTGTCACATTGAGCGATGTTAGGTACATTTTAGGTGTCGATTCCTAGGCAAGGATAAGAGCAAATTTTTCAAAGTCTTGCTCCTGATTTTCTTGTTCTTAGTTGTCACCTTAACAGTCGTAAAATGAAAGGAAAGACAGATAGACCCTGTATCTGCTGCGATATTCTGAGAGAAATACGGCTTTAGACGAATTCTCAGCATGACATCTTGTCCAATGGGAAGAAAACAAACTTTTCCTTCAACTAAGCAATGTTCGAGGCGAGCCTACCGTAAAACTACATTTCTAAACTTTTACTTACTCGAAAGGCTGGCCTATTCCTTCCCCTGTAATCACGAACTTGTGCCCGTTTACAGCGCCTTCCATACTCAGCTTGATCTTCATTTCTGGTTTAATCACACTCTGCGGAATGAGATTGGGACAAATCTGACGTCACTGAGTCACTTATCAAGAGTAAATTTGTTATTGAAAAACAAAATAGAACCTTTCCTGGTGCAACACTTACCATGATGGTAGACGTAAGTAAGATATCTGCCTTATATAGCTCTTGTTGTCCTCGATCTTCTCGCTTCCAAATCACCAGGGTGAATGAGACTTCAGCGTGGACGATGCTGCCTTAAACCTAAATGTCACACCCAAAATCTACTTGAACCAATTATAAGCCAGGATCCCATATTAACAAACAATACGTTTTCACGAAGAATAACCCTTTGATGTCTATCATGCTGAGACAAACGTTTTCGTTAATTATATGGAAATCACCTTTGGGTATGGACTACTTATTTTTGATAAGTATAATCGTTCGAGCATTAACGGCATTTAGTTAATCACGGAATTCGTCACATGGAATTGAAAAATTAATAATATCAAATTCGATGACTTGAGTTCAAGTAAAGATTTTTTTTCTTATCTTGATTTTTCTTAATTTCCGTCAGCTTTAGGGTTGACCTTCAGTGTTTCGGTTGCAAACAGTGGACACTAGAAGTATTTTTGGACTATCAAGTGCCCTTGGCACGCGAAAAAACTCAACCCGCCGTGTTTTCTATTTCTACTTTGAAAATGTCTTATAAACTTTGGATAAAAAGGACTCCCAATCAAAATCTTTTGCAATTACATTTCCCGAGAGGTACTTGATTCATCTGATTGTAAGGAACTTATGAGAGGGAGCTACTTCTTGTTTATGTGCTGATAAAATGGTGAGCCCTCGGGGTGTCAACCAGTTATTGTTGACAAGTGTATTTATGCGAGCACTGTTCCTTGGGAATTATTTTTCCTTCCTTAATTTTCATTTTCGTTAACTTAAGCGTTAGCCAGCTTAATGTTTCAGTTAAGAGACAAGAAGAAAATATTACCACCGGTGACTATGTAACAGTAGCCAGTTCTCCAAAATGATCGATCTCTGAACACCATAAAAATACTGTCATCAATAGGTAAATTATGTTTCAAATATACAATTAGTAAGAAAGTCGCCTTACCTTTTTTTTTATTACATTACCCTTTTTAAACTTGTAAAGCGATTTTAGAGTGATTTTTAATTACTTCATCGTTGATCAATTTTGACTTCTTATCTGTATTTTCATCAAATGAAATAAGACCGTATTATCGGTATTATCATTACCATTATCTTAGGAAAGAGGCAGAAGAGTAACAATATGCTATGAGAAACACGGTTTTTTTACAACTTAACTGCTCTTTACCTAGCTGGTGATCATTACTAAGTTTATCGAGTTGTCTAGAGGAAACCTGAACGTGACTTCTTTCTTACATGTCTTACTGTCCAAACAGTGAATACTAAAAGTATTTCTGCAATGTTGCATGTCCTTGGCCCTTGATTAAAAGCAGTTATTTCAAAATATCGCCTGGAGGGGTTCATGTAGGTCTAGAGAAACGTTTTATCGGTAAAATTACTATGAGTCCGATCTTTTTTTTTTTTTCCTTTAGACGAACAGCGCATCAGTTTTCAGTCAAGAGCTGCTAGCAACGCGTGACTTTTAAACTAATTACCCACAAATGAACAAAAATATCTTGAAGAAGATAATGTTTTAGTCAAAAGAAGAAAGAGTGCTTAACAATCTACATGAACAATGTGGCTGCACACAGAATGTTTTTAGGATTTTTTTGTTATTTTACATTTTCTTTTACCGATTACTGCGTGACAGAACATGACCAAATTGAAAGCAGAAAAAAACAACTTTTTACATGGCTCGGTATTTTAAAAATACAACCAAACGAAAGAGCAATGCTTCTATTTGAAATTTGTGCAATTAATTTTTTTTAAGCTAAAATTAAACTACTGGTACTGCGCACAGAAAACGCCATTTCTTGTCAGGGTATTCCTTTCGATGAAATCGCAGAATTGAGAGTTAAAAATCACAAGCGAACAGCCCTTACGATTTTCACTGACGGTAAGGCTGCTCTTAAGTCAACCCACCGAGGTTTTCATTACTCCTCTAGAAATATATTTTGCAGTTGTTTGTAAACTTTGAATGAGGAGGACTCTGACCTAAAAAGCCAAAAAAATGTTATGCTATCACTTTTCTTGACTTGAATTGCTTGACTGACAGAGGAGCTTAGCGCTGCACGCTCCAAGTTAATTGTCGCTGAAGAGATATCTATCGACATAATGTAATAGTCACAAGCAGTATCCAAATGGTTTAAAGGGCAATCACTTTCACTCCTAACATTAAAACTAGCTGGTAAGTTAGCCTCTATCAAGCGAAATAGAATTTGGAATTTACACACTCAAAAAAACCTAGCGCTAATTCAATTGAATAGCTCTGAAAACCCTTACTGAAGAGACTACTTCCATTACATACAAAACAATTCAAGTTTAGCTACTTAATTCTGATTGTCAGCAATCGTTGCCACTAGAGCCTCCTTTCGTCGCCTTTAATTGAGGGAGAAGAAAAAGACTGTTAATTGCATCCTTTGCTTTTTTTGTCTGGAGATTTCTTGATTTTTGTGTGTTTGATTTACGTAGTTATGTGGCTACGATTGTCATGTTGACAAATAATACTTTCGAACGGAGGATGTCTGGCAAAGAAAGGTTAACTCATTTTATTGTCTGGCTTTCTTCCGTGCTCAACGCCTGCACGGCTGGTATATGTCATGTCGATTAAAATATCACTTTCTACCTTCTAAACTGCAGTCTTAAACAGCCAAATGATAAAAGACGCGATAAAAATTCTATAGTCTGATAAAAAAGAATAAACTGAATAGTATGTAGAAATTAACTTTAAAATGTTTGTTAAAACGGAATTCTGTATTGTCTTGTAAGTGAACAAGAGTTATTGTTCGCATTGGGGTCGTCATGGTGTACATTCATAACATAACTAGTCAATGAAATGTTCATGAGACCATGCATGCCTTGTTACCCTGGAGCCTTCCCCGCTGTTTTAACGTTCCTTCTATGTTCTTTAAGTCTTGTTAGCACTACGACGAAAAATAGCGTTTCCTGTTTGCAGGAAAATTGAAAATATTGTTCTCACCAATGTTTGAATTTTTGCAATCCTGTTAGCACTTACAAGAATGCTAAATGTTTCCTGCACGTGCCAAATGAGTAACATATAACTAGATACCAAGATCAATTTACCAGGGTTGGTCAAAGTTGCCTTTCTACAAATTTGCCAAGTATTGCTCTTCTTTATGAGGAAATGATTCGTCTTAACTGTTTTCCTTTTCGCTGCTTTTTTCGTTGGGATATTGTTTTCCTCACTTCCACCAGTCGCTAGAACTTCTGTGAGATACGGACATTGTAGAACAGGTTTATACGTTTGCTGCGGTTGAAGCTGAAACAAGTTCAGTTGCTGTAATGCAGCTACGTTGTAGTTTTGTATCTAACTGATAATACGGTTGTTTATTTTAATCCCATTCCCTGATTGGCCCTGAGAGCCATAATAATTCAAATACGCATCGATGTGTTTCCTTGCGGATCCAATCTCTAGCTCAGAGAAATGGCGGGAGAATAACATTGTCACGTACGATTGGGAAATATGGTTGCTCGATGAAGGACAGCTGTAAGGAACAACAGATCTTTTCGGCTGACAATGTTGAAGGGGTGGCGAATGGTCCTTCAAAAACTCTCGGTCTCGCAAAATGTTAGTCTCGCATTCTCATTTTTTAGCGGTTATGTGCGTCTCGCGGTCTCGATTTTTACACGAAGTTGTCTCGGAGTCTCGATTTTTCGGAAGGTAAAGGGTCTCCAAGTCCTGATTCGTTCGTTCACCTGTTTTTATTAATGACTTCTTTTCGTCACTTGATATTGAATTTCAATGAAGCAACTTACAAATTTCCCCGAGGAGTACTCCCAGAAAAATTGGATGGGGCTGTGCGGCCCGCTTCCCAAAACCCTTACCCTATTTATGACCAAAATCTGCGATATTCCCTCCTGTCCCTACCCTATTTTTGACCTGACCCTTAAATCAAAACTCTGTTTCAGACCTGCGTTATAATTAGTTCCCTAGTTGAGACCAATGTTGAATTACCGAAACATAATTTGAGAAGGACTTTTGTTGATTTTCTTTTCGATAATGATGAAAAAGTGGCTTCTTCTTAAAAACGACATACCCACATCAAGGTTAGAGTGCAAAAACCATACCCTAATTATGACCAAAACGGCTGAAAAACCATACCCTTTGGGGTCGCACATACCTATAAAGCCTATATAAGGACGTAACCCCCTCCCCCTTCGGGCAAATTTCCGAGAAGAGGTTAAGTTAACTTCTCCTAAATTGTCTGAATTCCACAAAAAGCTACAAAACCTACCGAAACATCCGTTTTGGTGCCAGAAAAACAGTCATTTTGTTCTAGGACATTATAACGTAGTGTGCTATAATCGAATTTCCACTTCCAGCCAGTTCGAAGAAGCTGGCTAAAAGGCTGCACAAGCACATTCTTGCTCAAATTTTAAGAGTCTGAACGGATCGAGCTGAGAGGTGAGATGACAATAGAAAAGACAACAAGGCATTGAGGTAAGTCATTTTTATTGCAAAAATGTCAAAATTTAAGCTATAATGTCGATTACCGTTTTTCCCCATACAAACCTTAATAAATTCAAACCGTTGTAACACAACACCCTCATATGCTGCAAGGCGGAGGTCACGTTTCGCGTAACCAAACTCGGTGGTTATGCAATAGTAGATGTCGACGGTAAATATGTCACATTTCACGCCTTAACGTTCGCATAGATTATAACTCCTCGCATCGTGAGCTTGGGCCGGGCCGCCTGTGGTGACATGAAGCTAAGATCGCGTTTGTCAAAAAGTATACACTTATCTCGTGATTTTTAGCCATTTTAGGAGTTAAGGTATTGGGAAAAGTGCTTTTGTAAATGTTTTTTGGTTCGGTTCAGATAATCAGTTGTCTAGATAACCAAAGTAAGTTCCAGATGTTTACACTATTTTTCGTTCGCCATCACTCCAACATGGCGGCTCCATACTAGGCTCTATAGTTTTGCGCGGAACATTCCGACGAATATCTCAACTTTGGGACAACACACACACACCTTGAACTTGGATAACTGTCTTCTTTATCCATCACCTATAATATCACAATTCATTTACTTTATCCACTGAATGGGTTTTGATTTTATTTTTTATTGCATGACAATGCACACACTCTATGAAATAACGCTATAAAATTAGTAATAGTTATCACTAAATCTGCTCCCGCTTTATTTTATTTCTGCTGATTGAAAACAATAAGTATTTAACATTTTTGTACGAACTAAAAATTTTATTTTATTTTATTTTATTTTATTTGTAAACTATATCACTCATACTGTTCCAGTAACTTAGGCATCTTACCATTAATATGACCCAAACAATCAACTAAGTTAACTAAACCAACACATTCTGTTAAACTCATTCTATCACATGATATTCTTTACATAATACACTCACGAGAGTATTTACAGAAGAGCAGTTTACCATATCTCGTTACTGAAAGGATGCGAAGAGTACTTTCTGGAAAAAAAATAGGTTGCTTTCATGGAAACTAATATTTCTTTTACAAAAATTTCACTCAGTAGAACTTTACAGGGGAAAAAAGGTTAACAAATTATAGCGAAACAAAAAAATTAATTAAGTCAAACTACTCTGCTGTTCCTAAACAAACCACTTGTCTTGATATACGAGCAAACGTATCTCGAAAGCAGAACGGAAGTCGAGTTTTTTTTTGTTTTTTTATTGCGAGACTTAAACAGAAGTATTGCGTTACAGTCGCCATATATGCAAATTAGAGTCAAGCTTTTTGACCTCAACGAAAACGCTGCTACCCAGGTCCCAGAGGTTTTTCTTGGTTTTTCTTCTCTTCGCGAAGCGGCGAACACAAGTCGCGAAGCTGCAAGAAAGAAAAACCTCCGGTTACCTTGGACTTGAATCTCACTTTCATGTAGACGCCAGCTGTCAAACGCGTCAAATTGATAATTACAAAAGGGACCAAAGGCAACTTAGCAATGACGTGCTTATCAGCCGCTAATGGTTTCCACTCGGGTGGTGGAGAGTGTTATCACTTGACCTACTTGGCCGGGATCAACGCATGTGTTTGCAAGAGTTCATGTTTTCATCCGCAACGATCGCAAAGGTTCGTTTTGTAAGAAGGACTCAGGACTTCCGAATAGAAAGGCATAAGCTTCTTGTCTTCGCTGCTCAAACTGGCCACTGAAATGCCACGGTTTCGCAGTTCGCGGATATGAGAGTCCACGAGAGACTTAGAGGACACACAACCAAAATTGTGGCATGATGAGGGTATGAATAACCTGACAGGTACAGGTATTTGCAGACATCAGGGAGCAGCTGAAATATAATTGATTTTCCATGTCCAGTTGGCAGTATGGCGAACAACACATCTTTGCGATTTGTGACTGCGAGCAAGGCTTTCTTTTGATGTTCGGTGAGACTTTCAATCTCTGGAAAGCGCTCCTCGAGTACCGAAGTCAAAATTTCTTCGAAGACGCTGTCAGAAACATAATCCATGTCGAACACAGGCGAATCTTGAACGTGTATAAATTGAGAACTGAAGTATTTTGCAAACAAATTCCTTCCCTGGTAGAGAGGCAAAATTTACCTCAAGAAGTACAGTGACAGATATCCCCACCGTTCCCTCGGTATTACCAATCAAACGAACCAATCATATTGATTTGCGTGTGTGTAAAAATATCAACCAATCCGGCAAGCCCGAGGGTCAGATCCTGACCCTGGCGTCTGAATGAAAGTGAGATTCAAGTCCAAAGTAATCTGTCTTTCTCGTCGCTTCGCGACCCGTGTTTTCACCGCTTCGCGGCTCTCTCGCAGATCTTTCATGCGAGAAAAATCAAGAAAAACCTCTGGGACCAGGTTAAAACGCTGCAAAAAATTTACATTTATATTTGAACCATTGCAAAGTCACCCAACCCACACATGAGTTCTACATGACGTAGGATTACTCAATACAACTAAGCGATCCGAATAAACGAGATGCCAAAGGTAAAACTGGCGATCGGAAGAGTATTTAGCTATTTAGTTGCAATTGAACCACACTGGCCTCAAATTTCTAGTATACTTCAGAATTTTTTACTATACCTTCTGAGTTGTTTTTCTCCCAAAATCCATCTTCAGGATCTTTCGAATCGTTTTCAATTTGTCCTAGATGAGAATCTCGGCCATTTCGAAGCGAATTTATCTGATTGCGCTAAAATCGTCATGCAGGCCATATTGTCAAATCATTCATTGGAGTTTATTTTGACCTTGAAATGCTGCTCGAAGATGGCGAAACGCGAACTCGTGGTTACAAGAGCCTTGAAATGCTGCTAGAAGATGGCGAAACGCGAACTCGTGGTTGCAAGAACCTTGAAATCAAGAATTTCATGTACCCGACACCACCTAGGCTGGGCTCAATTTCCAGCCGTTTTGTGAGCCCGCGTTCCTTGCCCCACATTACCCAAGACCACCGTGCGCGCCCTGCCCCACATTACCCAAGACCACCGTGCGCGCCTAGTTTCATCAAATCGAGAACGCTTCGCATACTACCAACACATTTCTTACTTTTTTTTGAAATTTCTTGTATGTGTACAAGCGGGGAATCCTGGGGTACCTCCTCGGGTTTTGGTCTGGGCCAAAACCCTGCGGGGGTAAAACACAAATAGCGGTGATAAACATATTAAACTTACGCATTTTAATAACTTGACGTTTCGTATGCTACGCAACATACATTTTCAAAATTGGAATAATATTGATTTTGAACAAGACAATGAAATTCCTTTTTTAGACATCCTCATCAAACGCTCCCCAAACAACAATTTTGCCACATCCATCTACCGGAAAAAGACGTTTACTGGCCTTTATACTAAATGGGATTCCTTCACTCCACGCAAGTACAATATAAATCTCATTCGTACACTTACTTATCGCAGTTACCGAATTTGCTCCTCCGCTTTCCTGCTTAAATCTGCCCTTGATGACCTTCGCAAACTCCTGCTTCAAAATGGCTACCCACAAGGTATTATCACTTACAACATTAACGACGTCCTAAACAGAAACAGTAACAAGCCAAGCAGCCCTGTCCCTACGGTTCCGAAGAAAGATATTATCATCTTATTACCCTAGTTAGGTGTACAAAGTGACCAAATCTCTAAGCGTCTGAAATCATGTGTATACAATTTCTGTTCATTTGTCAATCTTAAGATAATTTTTCAAAGCACTCGCCGAATCAAATCTTTCTTTCAATACAAGGACGGTCTAAATTGTTCACAGAAATCTAAGGTCATTTATAAAGCTGCTTGCTTGGACTGCAGTGACTTTTACGGAGGCAAAACAAAACGACGGCTTCATGATAGGAAAACGGAACATTTCAGGGCTCTCACTAAGAATGACTCCACATCAGCCATTGCCGACCATATAAAAGCCACAGGTCACAACATCAAGTGGGATCATTTTGATATTCTAGCTTCTGGTAAAACAGATTATCATTGTAAAATTAAAGATACTTTGCTCATCCAAGAACTTAAGCCGGCTCTTAATGTAAACGTCAGCAGTGAGAAGCTGATACTTTATTAATAAGCTTAGGCTTTTATTGTTTTACTGTTAAGAAACAGATGTTTCTTAATCTCGTTTACAGACCGCTTATTTACATTTCATATATAGTTTTCAAAAATTGTAACGGTCTTTATTCCACTTTTGAAAATGTATGTTGCGTAGCATACGAAACGTCAAGTTATTAAAATGCGTAAGTTTAATATGTTTATCACCGCTATTTATGTTTTATTCCTCGTTAAACTACGATGGCCCAAGAACAAAAGCCTGCGGGGGTAATTACCGATTTTGGGGTAGGATACTTGTATGTGGCCTACATGACGAATTGCGCCAGATCAAGTTGTTTCACTTTCAAATGGCGGATTCGAAAGCGACTAAATACTCTTCAAATGGGGAATTTACGTTTAAAATATCTCGCTTTGTCACTGATTTAAGTGTAAACACGTGAAATTCTCATGAAATTCAAACAGCAGAGTGGTTTTACAACATTTTTGAGTTGATCTCATTTTTTTTTTCCTTCTAAGTCTTCTAATTAAATTTAGTCTGCATAAGCTATTTAAATTTATGCATTACTTTACAATCAAAAAACAATCTGAGAAGAAAATAATTGCGACGGAACAGCTCAATGGTTCTTCTGATGGCTTGACGCAGACTTTTATACTACTCTGTCTTTCAACAACTTGAGTAAGACTTTTGAGGGGAAACCTCCAGCAAATCTAATTTTTTCGAAATGCTTCGAATAAGACAATTGATTTCATCAGACCCAAAAACGAATTTGTAGGTTAAGTGAACTTTAAAGAAAAGAAGGCTGGGGTAAGTGAGTGGCTGACTGACCGAGTGACTTAGTTCCGTTTTAAAACTTCCACCCGTTATGATGCACTTTACAGTTTTAAACAAAAACGAAAGTGAAAAGCATGGGGACGAAAACAGTTGAATTATTAATTACCTTTACCGCAATCCTCACAAGCCAATACTCTATGATCTAGAAAATTACATAAAACTTGGCTTCGACGACCACAGTTTTATTCTCATGTTAAAGGATGCCGCCCGTGTAGAGCGCCTTTTGAGGAACTGTCCCAGCGAGCGAGGTACTCGCTCGAGGTAAAATAGCCAAAACAAGTTCAGTTGCAAGGTGTTCTTAATATCTTACTTTCGATTCCTGACCTTTTCGTTCTTCTCTGGATTACACTTCTCAGAAAGTTCTTCTCTGTTATTCACATACAGTATAGCTCCTTTTCAAAATCCTCTTCTCACAATTGCAGATTATATGTATTTTCAAACACTTAGTGAGATGCATATACACTGAATATCTTTCCTTAACAACTTTAGGCTCAAAAGATTGCTAGCACATGTTTCTCACCTTATTTCTGTCACTAACCATATTTTTCACTTATGTTAAACTTAAACCTAAAATCATTCAATACAGCTTTCACTGGCAAGCATATACTAGAAACTATTTACCGGAGAGAAACCTAAGTTTGATCAAATAAACTGATCACGACTCGATTCTCAACTGTTCTATGATACTGTAAACAAGAGGCAGCACCCAAATTGAGATAAATATCCTGAACTAAAAATGGATTGATATATCTAAAGGACACATCAGAACTTTATTTCCTAGAGTTCCACAAGTAATGCATTTACTGGAAGTTGGAAAATCAACTAAAGCATATTCATAAGTGTAGATTTCAGAACTGAGTCATGATGCCCCAAAATGGACGGGGCAAAATGCGTCAAATCCATTATCAGTAATTATAGATCACGTAGAGAATCACGCAACTTCATACACACTTTTTAAATCTTGAACCCTTTTTGTTGTATTTTACCTTTTAAACAAAAAAAAGGTGAGAAGAAGGGAAAGGAAAACAATTCAAAATCTTTCGAAAGCCAGTACTCTATGATAAGAACACTCTACAAAACCTGGTTTCGACAACAAGCTTATTCTCACTATTATTTTCGTATTTGCATATATTTGACTATTACTGTAATTCCACAAAAATGGAAACTATCTCTAACTAAATTTGACTGTAAAGCTAGTGCTTATGAAATCCCAAAAGAAAACCTTGAATTGCTTGTATCAAATACTAATTCCGAATAGATGCCTTTCAATATATTAAAAAAAAAAGAATTTTCTTCTGCTTGTTGTCGTCTTGGCTTTTCGTCAAGCCTTTACTTGGCCTGCCTTGGCAGCCCAGAATGAGCTTCTGCATGCTCATACAGCTTAACATTGTCGTAATCCTTGTCATGCCATGTTATCTCAATTCGGTGATCCACAAAGTGATAGTCTGGCATCTGGACGACCTTCTTGGCTCTACATGCAAAGAGGCAAATGAACTCGAATTAGTGACACTAAGTCGGGTGCATCAGCATATAACAATTACAATACTGTTTTCAAAGAGAAAACTGCTAACACTGATCGTTACCAGCTTCCGAGATTGACTATCCTGATTAAAAAAAAAATCCTTCCTAGGTAAGGTTGTTCGCTGGGTAACTAACTGGATCTTGCCTTTGGGGTTCAGATAGTTTTGGAGTCGTGTTGAACTACAATCCCCACGTAAAGCATCTGTAATCTAGAGGTCGGAGGCAAGATCACTAATTCCACTGTAACAATAACCACTAAAACTTAGTCATGTCTTCGTGAACCTATTCTTGTCTCCTTATTGTGAGTCATCAATATCTTAAACGCATAATAAAAAAGAAAAACTTACTTGTAAGTAGTTTTGAAGTCACATCGGTAATGGCCACCTCCTTCAAGCAACAGAGCCATGTTAACATCACCCTTCAGCACTCCATCACACACATACATTTTCTCAGTGGATGGCTCCCATTTTACGGTCTTCTTCTGCATAACTGGACTATTGGCAGGAAAGTTCACCCCATCAAATCGGATTTCATAGAGAAAACAGTCACGGTTGTTGACGTCTTTCTTCATTCTAATAAAAAAGAAGCAAAACATAGTCAGTGTTACCATGCATGCAAAGATAAAAGGAACACTTGTCATTTAAAGGCATAGTTGGTAATATAATTTCATAGATGATATCAGATGAAACCAGTGGCGATGTTTCCCTTTTATTATACACAGAGAGAATCATTTTGGAAAAATACCCTAAAGTGCATATAACCCCACAATATATCTTTAGCGAGGTTAAACTTTGTATTGTATGCAGCAAAATGCCGCAACCAGTTGTGTTGTTGGTTAAAACCGCGACTTTTTTTTTTAATATATTAAGTCGGGATTATTTAGCACACAACCGAGGGCAACGGAGAGTAGGGCTAGTGACGTCAGTTTTGAACTGAAGGGAAAAGGAGTAGATATTGAAGAATAGTAACGAATTTCCGTAGTATGCCTATGAAATGACCTTTTCTTGGCGACCTTAAACATATAAGTTGTTTAGATGTATTGCACGTTCATCGTCCAAACTTCTTCAGACTCTAAACTCTGGAAGACTGTTTCCACGAGTTAGCAAGCACCAGCTGATGTAGCGTGCTCATTCCACACGGAATGCAAAGCTGAACTAAATAAACCGCAATCGCTTCGCAGATTTGTAGAAAGAATTTCAGAATACTCTGACTTGGGATAACTATTTGCATGGCAATTCTCCGACGAAAGTATCACGTATTAACTTTTTGTGGTGGCTATTCGTTCAGATCATTAAACCATACACAAGCGCGAAGTGCCCCGAATCATTCACGTAGTACGTGTAAACAGACTGAGAAGATTTGAAACTCTGACACAGATCAGCTGCAGTCACCAGAATCACTTAATACATTCAAACAAAAATAACACTTTGAGTCGAGAAGATAAATTACCTTGAATTCCAGCAAAATTATGTAACCCGAAAGAACCAAAGCTCTTGTAATTTTAATTTCATCTTTACTCACTCGTTCTTCGCTGCAAGCCTCGCTGTTCGAAATCTTCCCAAATCTTGTTCGCTGAGTGGCTTAATGTACACTGCCAAAAACTTGATCGGCTTTTGCAGTTTTTTACGCATTTTCTTTCTCAGAATAATGTTACAACAACTCGAGGCGAGCAAGTTTATGTGTGCGAACAGTGTTGCGCGAATGATCTCCTTGCGGGACGTCACGAAATGCGCTAGACCCAGATCCTTTTAACTGGTTCTTCGACTCGGTAATGGTTTTCATTATAGCGGTCACGACTTTGAAAATTCATAAAAAAAGAAATCACGTTTTGAACCAAAGGCAGAAATATTTTCGGTATTATGATAAAAAATGTCTCAATATTGTTTTGGACTAAAATAAATTTGGGGTTGTAGGCTCTAAGCTTTACGCTTGTGCAGGCAAGGAAGCAAGAAATAAATAAGAAGGTTAAAACTGTACCGAAAGAAAAAGGAGGGGCACAAATTTTAAATGACTTGAATGGAACTAGAAAGTTCCTATAATTCTTCAAGGCGAGAGGCATCAGCTTTACATCTTACTTACTTTATGTCGTTTGTGGCGATGCAAATGCCCCCGTCTTCATAAGTCATGCTTCGTTCCCAGGAATACCCCTCAGGAAACGACTGCTTGAAATAGTCTGGGATGTCTTTTGGGTATTTGGCGAATACCCTGTTGCCGTAATCGAATACTGTTGTCAAGATATCGAAAGCGAAAGGCAGAGGTCCGCCGTCTATGACTGTCAGGTCCATAGTCTGTTTTCCCCTAAAACACAAACAAGAAACCAAAGACGTAAGAAAACGTACTGTTCATATACAATGCAGAACTTATATTTTTTTTCTTGAGTCCTTCGCAAACATTAAGATATCGAGAGGTCCGCAAGGCGTCGCACTAGTTTGCTGCAGAGATAAGTATACCACAATGAAAAACAATCGTTTGGGATAAATGGCCACAAATGTAATGGGTTTAATTGAAACTAAGGTTACAAACAAAGATCTAACAAAGGTTGTAAAAAATTCGACAATCCTGGCATTTTATTTCATAATTCTTGGTATAGTTTGATAGCCAGTACTGTGTGCTTTAATTGGAAATAGTGGCTTGGGTATCTACAGTTTAAACCGGACGCACAACATCGCTTGGACGTAAGACACCTCTAAAGGTATGCGGTAACCTTAGGGGTCGTAAAATCGAAGGAGAGATAGATCAGACTCTGTATCTGCTACGATATCCTGAATGAAATACGGCTTTAGAAGTATTCTCGGTATATTACATCTTGTTCCATGCAAAAAAAACAAAAACAAAAAAATATATATATATATATATATGAAAAAAAAAAAAAAAGACTAAGCAATGTTCGAAGCAAAGATGCCGTAAAACTGACCAAAATAAATAAACATTTCAAGACTTTTACTTACTCGAAAGGCTGGCCTCTTCCTTCCCCTGTAATGACGAACTTGTGCCCGTTTACAGCGCCTTCCATGCGCAGCTTGATCTTCATTTCTGGTTTGATCACACTCTGTGGAATGAAATAGGGGTAAATCTGAGATCATTCACTAATTCAGAGTAAGCAGTAGAGTAAATTCATCAGTCGAAAACGAAACAAAACGTTTTCTCGTGCAACACTTACCATGATCGTAGACGCAAGATTTTAGTTCAATACAGCACTTGTTCTCGGATCTGCTCTCTTTCAAATCACCAGGGTGAATGGGACTTCAGCGCTCAGGATGCTTCTTTAAACCTGAAAGCCACACCCAAAATTGAACTAATTATAAGCCAGGAATCCTAATGTAACAAACAGCAACCCATTGTAACAAACAGCAACCCTTTGATGTCTATCGTACCAAGTCACACGTTTTCGTTGTTCACATGAAATCACCTTGGGGTATCCACTAACACTGTGAAATGAAGCAAA
Source organism: Orbicella faveolata (assembly GCF_042242905.1). NCBI lineage: Eukaryota > Metazoa > Cnidaria > Anthozoa > Scleractinia > Merulinidae > Orbicella > Orbicella faveolata. The sequence goes on from NW_028301542.1 coordinate 8,595,722, forward strand.
CATTAATGGAATTATTTTAAAGAAGGACTTTTTCATAAGGAATTACATAATTCATCATGTCATCAAGTAAAGATACTGTTATCTTGATTTTCATTTCCGTTAGCATTAGGGTTAACCTTCACTGCTTCGGTTAACAAAGACTTGATATATGACATCAAAAGCGCAGTCATTTTCACGACTATATATAAGAGCTTATTAGATTTGCCTGTTTCCCCGACCTAATCAGTCATTCAACCAATTTAATTTGGCTGAGTAGATTTAAATCAAACTGGGCATCGCATCCTGGTTTTTTATCAATCAGTCTAATAAGTGTTTTTTTTTTTTTTTTTTTGTTACACGAAGAGTTGAAAATGGAGCAGAGATACATCCTTTCTTATAAGTTATTGTATTTAATAACTTATGTAATACTCTACAATAACTTATACAATTGATATCCTTCGTTTCGTTAGCGTTAACCTTCATATTAAGAAAGAGTAACACTAGAAAGTTTATCGAGTAACCTTGAGTACAACCAGTGAACGCACCAAGTATTTCTGACATTTCTGTAATGTTCTTGCCTCGATTCTCCTGAAAAGTCAACGCGTGTCCAAGTACTTTTAAAATGGTCAGCTCTTAGGATGTCAGCTAAATATTTTTGGCAAGTGTAATCGTGTGAGCGTTTCATTACGTAATACTGTAGAACGGTTTTCAATTGAGTGCGAACGTAATCAGACACTTACTTTGGTTTTGGTTTTGGTTTTACTGTGGTTTGAGATGAGCTGAGCAGTCTTATTAATAAGTAATTGGTTTTGGTTTTCCGACACTCACTTGAAAACCGTTCCATCGTGAGAGAGGAGAAAGTCAATCGCCCAGCTAAACATCTGGCTTATAGTTTAGATATAAATTAGCCACGAGGTCGCCTTACCATCTCTTATTAGGTAACCTTTTCTAAACTTTAAAGATGATTTCCGCAGAACATTCGAGTAATAATGGCAAAAATAAAGCAACCAAGAAAACCTCATAGCATGCTAATATTTTGAATAAAGTTAAGAAGATCTTATCGAGAATTAAGCTCTCAAGCTGACCCCGCGAGAGAAAATTAAACTTGAAGTTATCAATATTTCAATAAAAACGGACGTTTCGCGTTAGTTGAAAACGCAATAACACACGCATTAAGCATTCTTACGAGGTTTGACATTTAATTTCTAGAGAATGCTTGGGGATTTAATTGCGGGGTCACCTAGAGAAATGAATTACAGTGAGATGTTTTAAATAGTATTTCAAAAACATACCGTGCTGTGAGTAGATTGTTAGTAAATAATTTTTGCACTTATTGCTTGAACTTTGAGCGGAATCCGTCTTAATTTTTGTATCTTTTATCATTGTGACTTTTGAATTAAATTTTCATCAAATTAATACAGTTAGTAATGCTATTATTACGATCATTCTAAGAGAGACTCGCACCATGGCCCCCAAAATGCGGTTACTTATACGACCAAACTGCTTTGCACATGGCTGGTTAAAATTGTAGTAAGTTTATCGTGTAGCCCAGAGGAAAAAAGATAATTTCATGATCTTACAGTGCAAACAGTGAACACTAAAAGTATTTCTGCAATGTTGATTAAACGCAGCTCTAGCTATTCGAAATATCGCCTGGAGGGGTACATGTAGGTCTATAGTGAAACTATTTATCAACAAAATTACTCTAAGCTCGTTAGCTTTCACATCCGTTTTCAAGAGGTGCCAAATTACAACGCATGACTTTAAAATATCCCACATACAGTAGGATTGCTTCGTGTTGACAGAGGTTTTTTTAAACTGAATACATAATTTCATGTAGTACGAAGGCAGCCTTATCGTCGTTCTATAAGATCTGCCTGTTTCAGAGACATAATCAATCAATCAATCAATCATAATCTCTAATTAGCTTGCCGGTTGATTTAAATCAAACTGACTGATGTCATCAAAAGCGCAGTCATTTTTACGGCTACACTGCTCTGCACATAGCTGTGGAACACAAGGTACTTTAGTGTCTTTGGCTCGCGATTCCCTGAAAAGAGAACGCGAAGTCAACACGTGTCCAAGTACTTGTAAAAAGGTAGGCCAAACTATTTTTGGCAAGAACAATCATGTGAGTCGTCGATAACTTTATATTATGTAACAGGAGCAAATCAATCGGTTAGCTAAATATCTGATGCAATTAATTGACTTAACTTGTTCAAAATTCTGTTTCGTTCTTTGACGAAGCTGTTCGTGGGAGAATCTGAACTACTTCGTTAGGGCGGAAGTGAACACGAATGGGTGATTCCTCTAATATGTGATTATAGCAGTTTAAAGTGTAGTAAATTGCAGTGTCGACTGATAAATGGGGTCTCTTAGCTATTTTTCTGCACTTGAGCATGAGATTATTTTCATCACGCATATGCCTCAACGAAGAGTTATTTCATCTTCTTTGATAACACGTATTGTCGTTAATCCAGGACCATCCGGATTAATTTCAAGTGCTGCAAGTATGATCATTTCCGTTTTGAAAATGAATTTACTGATCACATGCAAACGCCTCCTCTTATGTTTCATACTGTGAATGAAAATGACCAGAATAAAGTCATATCTTTGTAATAAAGCCGTTGACAAATTAGGAAGTTGACATTTCGACGACAACACACTAAGCAATGCTTGAGCAGGTAGCACATTGACGTATTCAACTGTTACATCTCACCACAGGGGACACATACAAGCGGCGTGGCTATTTGTATGCTCACATAAGTTATGAAGGGCTTGTGTTGTGCTAATTCGTAATGATGAAAAAGTAGCTTCTTCTAAGAAACGTACGCAATTCAAGACCAGAGGGCAAAAACCATACACTATTTATAACCAAAATGGCCTTAATTGATACCCTATTTATGACCAAAACGGCTCAAAAACCCTACCCTTTAGGACCGCACATACCTATACAGCCTATAAAAAGGGAATACCGCGCCCCCCTCCCCCCCGCTTCGCGGGCGCAAAACCCACCAAATTGCTCATATACACAATAAGACAATAATTCCCAATTTTGTCAACGCCTTGATTCACAAAAATATGATTCATTTCGATTAACATTATCAAAGTGGAGGCATTTCGTTTGTCAACAGTAAATTCATTCTCAGAACGGAACTGATCATCATGTTGAACTGGTTCAATAAGATCCTCGGCAAACGGCGTGTGGGAAGGATAATAACAATCTTACGAAACTTGATTTCTGTTTATTATTTGTTTACCATTATCTGCATTATCACAAGGTAAATCAGACGAATCTTGACTGGGTTGAATTTCCTACAAAAGTAAATTCCAACTTAAGAATAGAATATCAAGTTTGTGGTATTCTGTTATGATGTTCCTTCGCATTTTCTGTCCTGTTAACGCTTTTAAAAGATATTAGATTAATAAAAGGACATGTAGTTTTAAAGAAAAGTGTGATATACTGCGGCTTGCAGCAGTTGTCATCACTGACACGTGCTGTGATTCGTAATGGTTTCGTGGAGACCATCGGAGCATAAGCGTTGTGTCACCGTTTTCGTTAACCACAATATTAGAAGTGTTTCTATATAAATATTATTTTAGCGATTACAGCGTCACAAAACAAAATTGCCAAATTTGAGCAGAAAAAAGCAACTTGTTACATGGTGCGGTATTATAAGTGCAGTACAGTGCAGTGCTTCTTGAAACGTGTCCAATTGAATTTTTTAAGCTACAGTTAAATCAAGAAATTTAACAGCGCGAGATGCAAGTGGTGTGCAAGTGGTACCTCGAAGGAAAATCGCCATTTCATGTCTAGGTATTCCGATTGATAACTGAATCCCGAAATTGTGCGTTACAAATTACAGGACATACGCGAATAACCCTTACGATTTTTACTGCCGGGACGGCTGCTCTTAGTCAATCCACTGAGGTTTTCATTACTCCTCTAAAAATGTATTACTCAGTTGTTTGTGCAGTTTGAATAAGGGGGACTCCTGTCACCATTCTTAAACTGAACACCTATCTATCGACTCAGTGTAACAGTCACAGGTGGTATTAAAAGGTCAAAAAGGCAATCATTTTCACGCTTAAAACTAAAACTAGCCGATAACTAAGACTCTATCATGCGAACTAGAATTTGGAGTTTAGACACACAAGAATACCTAGCGCTAATTCAATTGAATAGCTCTGAAAACCCTTACTGAAGAGTATACTTCAAATACGTACAAAACAATTCAAGTTCAGCTAATTAAATTCTGGTTATCAAAAATCGATGCTACTAAAACCTTCTTCTGTCGCTTTTAATTGAGGGAGAAGAAAAAGGCTGCTACTTGTATCCTTAACTTTTGCACCGAGCATTCTTGATTTTTGTGTTTGATTTTGGCTGCGATTGTCATGTTGATAGATAATACTTTCGAACGGAGGACGTCTGCAAGAGAAAGCTTAACTCAGACAACTCATGATATCTATACCTTGACTTTCATACGTGCTCAACGCTTCGACGGTTAGTGGCTGATCGGGTCAGATCGATAGACCAGGGATCTAATGAGTAGCTGATGTCGACTATACTAAAAGATCTCTTTAAAACACAAGCTTTCGAATACCCAAAAGACAGTCTTCAAAGGATCAAATGATAAAAGAAGTGATAAAAAGTCTCAGGTACAGTGTGATAAAAAGACTACAATAGTATATGGAGATACACTTCAAAATTTTTGGTAAAAGAATACTGTATTGTGTTGGGAGTGGACAAGAGACCCTCGCACTGGGGGTCGTCATGGTGTGCCAAGATTCATAACACTTTCTAATGTGATAATTACCTTTGAATGATAACAATTTTTAAATTCAAGGACATGGTCATGAGACCATGCATGATTTACAATCCTGGATCCTTTGGTCATTGTTTAAACGTTGTTTTTATGCTATTTATGGGTGAAGCGAATGAAGAAGTAGTGGTTCCTCTCATATCTGGTCATAACAGTTTGATAGTGCAGTAAACTACAGTGTCCATTGATCAGTAGTGTCTGTGACTAGAGCTGGTTTTTTACACTTAAGGTTGTTATCATCACTCATATGCCTAACTAAGAGGTAGATCATCCTTCAGGACGGAAATGATCATCAATACTTGTTAGCGGCACTTGAAATTAATCCGGATGGTGCTGGATTAACGACATTATGTGTTATCAACAAAGATGTTTACAAAGTATTACGTAATCGGCCGCTGACACGATTACACTTGCCAAAAATAATTAGTTGACATACCAAGAGCTGATGACAATTTTACAAGTACCTGGTCATGCGTTGACTTCGAGTTCACTTTCCAGGGGAATCGCGAGTCAAGGACATATAACATTCCAGAAATACTTCCAGTGTTCACTGTTTGCATTGTAAGATCAAGGGTGACTGAATTATCTTGTTTGTCCTGAAAGCTAATTGATAAACTTACTTGTGTTCAAAGGTCTGCGCAGAGCAGTTTGCACTTTCGATGCCATATTTTGACTCTTCATCAACCAAAACATTGAAGGTTAACAGTAACTAAATGAAGCTAAAAGTATACAAGTAACATACGTTATTGTAGAGCATTACATAAGTTATTAAGGTATCAGTAAGGGGAAAATTTGCAATTTTGCATAATTTTACTTTTTTAAGCGGTTGGATAAATCATAAAGTAATCTTTAAGATAAAAAAAACTCCACGAAAAAATCTTATTTCTGCCGCTAGTTATTGCGCGAGAAAGATTGTTTTGCATATTAATTACTTAATTGAGAGTTGACAAGTTCTGTCAAATGAATTAATTATCGAGGCAAGAAGTCACATGACATCAAGATCATGCTGAGTTGACACGCGATTCGCGCGCCATAATCAGTGGCAGATGTCTTCGAAGAAGACAAAACGATCTTGCCCGTTTTCATCGGCTAAAGGAAGGCCAAAGAAGGCGAAAAACACTTTCAACAAAGTGTGGGCCGCTAAATTAGCGGAAAGCGGCAAAGGGTTCGTTTTACAATCAAGAAAAATTGCTGGATGAACGTGACAACGATCGCGATCACGAAGCCAGCGAGCAAGCCAAAATGAGCGCAAGCCGCGCTAAAATACTGTCGCAAGAAACTGTCGAAGCAGAGGAGATTGACGACCCAGCTATTGTCATTTCTTCCAGTATCTTTGCCTTTGCATCAACATCAGTCGATGTAGTCCCGTTTACGACGTCCTCTCCAGCGTTTCCCTTTGTGCGCTTGCATTTTCTCGGGAACCTTCTACGGGCCTTCGGCATGTTAACAGTGGCATGGTCATAATTTTGAAGATTAGTCAACGATACGTAAAATTTCGAACGCTAATATAGTAAATCAAAAAATAATTTCACGTTTACTAACTTTGGAATTCTGACTTCACACATGAAAAAGCGGTTTATTCTCTGGTGAATAATTTACCGCGCGCCGTCGCGGAAATTTGTACCTGTTCCATGTTAACTGTCACAGTCCTATTGTTATACAGAAAGTTGATTCCTCTGCGGTGTCTCCCTTGGTGTGATAATCTCTTAACACTTGGATGCCGCCGAATTTTATTTTTTCTCTGTTTCTCGAAAGTAAAAAATAGGCGAGTTGTACGTGCATTTCGAGTTCCAGGTCGGCAGCCCCTGGACCAAATTGGCTGAAATTCGGAGAGAATGTTGTCAGAACTATCGCCGACAAAACCGTGTCTGCGAATTCTGATTACTCTTTTCATTAAAAAGTTATGCCTTTTTTTCGCGGCCAGTCCTATTTTTTTCCCTTTTCTAACTTTATCCTCTTGTAAAATAATAACAAACGCATGTGCCAAAAATCTGAGACACGGTTTTTGAGGTCAATGTGTGAAGAAACGGATGCCATGTTAATCGTTTTCTCCGACCTAAATTTAGCGGGCGTATACCTTGATTTATAGGTTCGTGAAGCTTTGTAAATATATTCACATTTTCGAAACACGGTAAATTTTTACCGTTTTAAACAGGTCAGGTCATAATCTGTAGTTATTAAGCTTCCAGTAAATATACAGTTTATATCGGTTTTTGTTAAAGCCACGAACGCTAGAGTGGACCGCGCGCGGATGGTCAAATGGGTTATACTGATACCTTAAAGTTATTATTACCATAAGTTATATAATAACTTCTAATATTTCTAATATTCCAATATTTCAACTCTTCGTGTAACGAAAAAACTCTGACCTCTATTAAAAAAAAAAAAAAAAAAATAGCATGATTGATAACAAACCCAGGACGTGATATCTAGTTTAATTAAATCTACTGATAGATTTATTGATAAATGGATTATGTCGGTGAAACAGGCGGTTCTTACATTATGACGATAATATGTTTCTTCCGCAGAAAAACAAATCTGTCAAAGCAAGCCATTTTTAGGCCGTTATTTTTAAGCCGTTATTTTTTATGTCCGGCGAGAAATTCCTTGTCTGCTTTACAGCTACCCTTCTTCGACTCACCAAATTTCGCAAGCGCACGTGGCAGTATCATTTTCAAGCCAATTGTCTGAGCTAGAAATGGATCGGCGAGGAAACACATCATCACATGTGTGGTAAACACCCCTTAAAAACTGACACGAAAGTTGCCAAATCGTTATCGTCGCTCTTCATCAAACATGAGTGAACTTATAATATTCATTTTGTTGACGAATCGTTTCACTAGACCTACATGTACCCCTCCAGGCGATATTTCGAAACAGCTACTTTTGACTAAGGGCCAAGGACATTCAACATTCTAGAAATACTTCTTGTGTTCACTGTTTGTTCTTTAAGATCATGAACTTAGAGAATGAAATTATCTTGTGTCCTCTGGGCTCCTCGATAAACTTACCAATGTTCATCAGCTATGTTGAGAGCAGTTTGGTGTAAAAATGACCGGGCTTTTGGGACCATACTGTGACTCTTTCTTAATATAAACATTTAAGGTTACTGGTAACGTAATAGAGACTGAGTTCAAAGTAAGAAATAAATTTATGAAATTTACATTCTCTTGTGCCAGATGATTGACTTGATATGAAGATAACTTCATATGAGAAATGTTCGCACGATTACACTTAATTGTCAAAAATAACTGGTTGACACTTCAGTGGCTGACCACTTTAAGAGCACTTAGACAGGCATTAGCTGCCTTATACAAGTTTATCAAAATCATATGAAACAAGGAACAGTCAGGAAGTGTAATTATAAAAATGATTTTTGGCGATGTTGATATTTTCTTCTTGTTTTTTAACCGAAACATTAAAGGAACGATGTTCACATGGATACACTTTTCAATAATAACTGGTTGACACCCAAAGGGCTGACCATTTTATAATTACATAAACAGGCAGTACGTCCCTCTCATTAGTTCCTTAAAATAATTTGAATCAAGTACCAGTTGGAAAATGTAATTGCTTTTGGTTTTTATTAGGAGTCCTCTTTATCCAAAGTTCCAGACACATTTTCAAAGGAGAAATATAAAAGCCTCGGCGGGTTGGATTTTTGATATTCCAGAAATACTTCTAGTGTCCACTGTTTCAACGGTAAGATATCATACAAGGAATAATAAAATCATATTGCTATATCAGGGTACTCGATAAACTTACTTATGTTCACCAGCTGTGTGGAGAGCAGTTAAATCGAGAAAACTGCCGTGCTTTTGATGTCATATTGCAACTCTTTCTCAACCGAAACATTTAAGGTCAACCCTAAGCCTAAAGCTAACGGAAATTCAGGAAAATCAAGATAAGTAAAAAGTTCTTTCCTTTTCCTCAGGTAATCGAATTTGATAAGATGAATTCCGTGATTAACTAAATACGATTAATGTTCGCACCATTACACTTGCCAAAAATAATTAGTCCATACCCAAAGGTGATTTCCATATAATTTAACTAAAAAGTGCTGTTCAGTATGATAGACATCAAAGGGTTATTCTTCGTGAAAAAGGATTGTTTGTTACTAAGGGTTCCTGGCTTATAATTGGTTCAAGTAGATTTTGGGTGTGACATTCAGGTTTAAAGCAGCATCCATCGCGCTGAAATCTCACTCACCCTGGTGATTTGGAAGCGAGCAGATCGAGAACAACAAGAGCTATACGAGGCAGATATCTTACTTACATCTACCATCATGGTAAGTGTTGCACGAGAAAAGGTTTTGTTTACCAAAAATGAACTTACTCCTGCTTATTCTTAATTGGTGAACGATCTCAGATTTATCCCAATTTTGACTCGCAGAGTGTGATTAAACCAGAAATGAAGATCAAGCTGCGTATGGAAGGCGCTGTAAACGGTCACAAGTTCGTGATTACTGGGGAAGGAAGAGGCCAGCCTTTTGAGTAAGTAAAAGTTGAGAAATCAGTGTTAAATTGTTGTGGTTAGTTTTACGGCAGCCTCGCTTAATTTTAGGAAAAGTTATTTTTTGTCAGTAACAAGATCTAATACCGAGAGGCCGTCTGAAGTCGTATTTCTTTCAGAATATCGCAGAAAATAAATGGTCTATCTGTCTTTTCTTCGATTTTGTGACCTTTAAGGTGACGAACTAAGAACATTGCAAGAAAGTCTGCATCAAGGCTTTCACAAATTTACTCGTATCCTTGCCTAAAATTCGATACCTAAAATGTACTTGTGACAAGAATTTTAGGGTTAAAGAATTTGTTTTGTTCTGTTAGATAATTATGCCAATTCATAGGCTCTGTTTACTATGTAATTCTTAGCCATGCAAAATTTACCTGAAAACAAAGTTTTGATTACTTGAATTGGGTTATATCAGATTGAAGAACACTCCCTCTGTGGTGTGACCAGGCTGTGAGTATCTAGTTATTTTAAACCTCTCCATTTCTAGTTTATACAGTAATTTCCACCTTGTTTCCAAAGAAAAAAATCCCTTGGTTTGACTTTTCTTTGCCACTAAACAAAATTGATACCTTGCTGTAATAAGGTGGTGGTTGCGTCGTCATTTGTTTCAAAGTCACTGAAAATGCTCGCAGAGAGAGCAACCCATTAACACAGTCAAACGGTGAACTTACTGCAGTGTTTGCAGGCGTAAAAGAAAGTTACCAAATATTTTAATAGCAAAAAACAACAATCATACGGCTCTGAATGTTTGAGGTCAGATTCTCAATGTCCAAAAGATATTCACTTGTTTAATTGGGGCTAATTAAGTCTAGCAACAGCATGCTGCTGCACCCGACAGAATTGTTTAGGATTGTATAAATCAACCAAAGAAGATTTCTGCCGTCATTATTTCTCAGTACATTGTTACAGAGAAAAAAGCTCTGCATTGCATATGAACAGTACGTTTACTGACGTCTTTGGTTTCTTGTTTGTGTTTTAGGGGAAAACAGACTATGGACTTGACAGTCATAGACGGCGGACCTCTGCCTTTTGCTTTCGATATCTTGACGACAGTATTTGATTACGGCAACAGGGTATTCGCCAAATACCCAAAAGACATCCCAGACTATTTCAAGCAGTCGTTTCCTGAGGGGTATTCCTGGGAACGCAGCATGACTTATGAAGACGGGGGCATTTGCATCGCCACAAATGACATAACGTAAGTAACATGCAAAGCTGATTCCTCCCGATGAGAAGATAAACTCTTTGTTCCAGTCAAGTCACTTTAATTTAATTTCTTGATCTTTTGTTGTCATTTTTTCCCTTTCGGTATGGTTTTAACTTTCTTATTCCTTTCTTGTTTTATATGGACTGCAAAGTAAAGTATCAATTACAAGTTTAACGCATTTTTCCAAAATAGTTCTTTCTGTGTACAAAAAAGGAAGAAAATAAAAGAAATCGCCTATTGTTTCAGCTGATATCATGTATCAAATTATATTGCCAACTATGCCTGTAAATGTCAGTGTTCTCTTTTATCTTTGGTGGTAACACTGACTATGTTTTGTTTCTTTTTTATTAGAATGAAGAAAGACGTCGACAACCGTGACTGTTTTTTCTATGAAATTCGATTTGATGGGGTGAACTTTCCTGCCAATAGTCCAGTTATGCAGAAGAAAACCGTGAAATGGGAGCCATCCACTGAGAAAATGTATGTGCGTGATGGAGTGCTGAAGGGTGATGTTAACATGGCTCTGTTGCTTGAAGGAGGTGGCCATTACCGATGCGACTTCAAAACTACTTACAAGTAAGAATTTTTTATCTATAATAAGCGTTTAAGATGTTGTGGACTCACAATAAGGAATAAACGACGAAATTTCATCAAGACATGAATAATTTTTGGTGATCACTGTTAGAGTGGAATCAGTGACTGAAGCTCCGACTGCTGGATTATGGACAACTCATGTCGGAATTGGTGTTGAACACGACTTCAAAACTGTCTGAATCTCAAAGGCCAGATCCAATTATCTACCCAGCAAACAATCCTACCTGCAATGAAATAAACTTGACTCTTGTCAGGGTAGACAACTTCGGAAGCTGCCGACAATAAGTGCCAGGAGTTTTCACTTTTGACACAGTGATTGTATTTGTTATATGCTGATCGATGCACTGCGCCCAGTGTCATTAATTCAAGTTTATTTGCTCCTTTGCAGAGCTAAGAAGGTTGTCCAGTTGCCACACTATCACTTTGTGGATCACCGAATTGAGATAACATGGCATGACAAGGATTACGACAATGTTAAGTTGTATGAGCATGCAGAAGCTCATTCCGGGCTGCCAAGGCAGGCCAAGTAAAGGCTTGACGAAAAGCCAAGACGACAACAAGTGAATTTTTTTTTTTTTAATTGAAAGCCATTTACTCGGAATTAGTGTTTGATACAATCAATTCAAAGTTTTGTTTTAGGATTTGATAAGTATTGGCTTTACAGTCAAATTTAGTTAAAGATAGTTGCCATTATTTTTTTGTGGAATTACAGTTGTAGTCAAATATATACACGTACGAAAATAATAGTGAGAATAAGCTTGTTGTCGAAGCCAGGTTTTGTAGAGTGTTCTTATCATAGAGTACTGGTTTTTGAAACATTTGGAATTTTCCTTCCTTTTCTTCCCACCGTTTCTTTGTTTTAAACGGTAAAATACGACAAGAATGGTTCAAGATTTAAAAATTGTTTATGAAGTTGCGTGATTCTCTACGTGATCTATAATTACTTATAATGGATTTGACACATTTTGCCCCGTCCATTTTGGGCCATCATGGCTCGGTTCTGAAACCTGTACTTACGAATATGCTTTAGTTGATTTTCCAACTTCCAGTGAATGCATTACTTGAGGAACCCTAGGAAATCAAGTTCTGATGTGTCCTTTAGATATATCAATCCATTTTTATTTCAAAATATTAATCTCAATTTGGGTGCTGCTTCTTGTTTACGGTATCATAGAACAGTTGAGAATTGAGTCGTGATCTGTTTATTTGATCAAACTTAGGATTCTCTCCGCAAAATAGTTCTTAGTAACATATAGTGTTGTTACTTGCTAATGATAGCTGTATTGAATTATTTTAGGTATAAGTTTAGCATAAGTGACAAATATGGTTAGTGACAAATTTAGCGTGATAAACATATGCTAGCGCGCAATCTTTTGAGCCTTTAGCTGTTAAGGAAAGATTATATCAGTGTATGTGCATTTAATTAAGCGTTCGCAAATACATATAATCTTGAATTTTGAGAAGAGGATTTTAAAAAGGTGGCATATGGTCAGTGAATAACAGAGAAGAAATTTCTGAGAAGGGTAATCCAGAGAAGAAGGAAAAAGGTCAGGAATCCATTTTGGGCCATCATGGCACGCTTTTAAATCCTATACTTAGGAATATGCTTTAGTTGATTTTCCAACTTCTAGTAAATGCATTACTTGAGGAACTCTAAGAAATAAAGTTCTGATGTGTCCTTTAGGTATATCAACCCATTTTTAGTTCAGGATATTTATCTCAATTTGGTTGCTGCCTCTTGTTTACAGTATCATAGAACAGTTGAGGATCGAGTTGTGATCTGTTCATTTGATCAAACTTAGGTTTCTCTCCGGTAAATAGTTTTTAGTATACGCTTGCCAGTAAAAGCTGTATTGAATGATTTTAGGTTTAAGTTTAATATAAGTGAAAAATATGGTTAGTGACAAAAATAACGTGATAAACATGTGCAAACAATCTTTTGAGCGTCAAGTTGTTAAGGAAAGATATTCAGTGTATATGCATCTTACTAAGTGTTCGAAAATACAGATAATCTGCAATTGTGGGAAGAGCATTTTGAAAAGGAGCGATACTGTATGTGAATAACAGAGAGGAACTTTCTGAGAAGTGTAATCCAGAGAAGAAGGAAAACGTCAGGAATCGAAAGTAAGATATTAAATACATTTTGCACTTGAACTTGTTTTGGCTGTTTTACGACAAGGAGTGCCTCCCTCGCTGGGCCAGTTCGCCCAAAAGACGCTCTACACGGGCGGCATCATTTAACATGAAAATAACAATATCAACGTCGAAGCCAAGTTTTGTGTAATTTTCTAAATCATAGAGAACTGTCTTGTGTGGATTGTGGTAAATGTAATTGATAATTTAACTGGTTTCCGTCCCATGCTTTTTACTTTAGTTTTTGTTTAAAACCGTAAAGTGCATCATGAATAGTGGAAGTTTTAAAACGGAAATAAGTCACTCGGTCAGTCAGCCCGTCACTCACCACAGCCATCCTTTCACTTTTCACAAATTTGTGGGTCAAGTTCACTTAACCTACAAATTCGTATCTGGGTCTGATGAAATCAATTGCTTTATTCGAAGCATTTCGAGCAAATTATATTTGCTGCAATTTTCCCCTTCAAAATTAAGTCTTCCTCAGGTTGTTGAAAGACCGAATAGTTTAAAAGTCTGCGTCAAACCATCAGAAGAACCATTGAGCTGTAACGTCTTCCAACGTCCCAATTATTTTCTTCTCTGTTTTTTCTTTTTTATTTTTGTCGGGACCATCGGGGCATGATAAGCGTTGTGACACAGTGTTCGTTTTTCTTAACCACGATATTAGAAGTGTTTCTAAATCATTTTAGCGATTACAGCGTCACAAAAAATGGCTAAATTGAGAGCAGAAAAAAGCAACTTGTTACATGGTGCGGTATCATAAAAAAAGCCAAATGAAAGACCATTGGTTCTTGAAATGTGTGCAGTTAATTTTTTTTAATCTAGAGTTAAGTTAAGAAATTTAACAGCGCGAAATGCAACTGGTATTCAAGTGGTACCTCGTCCGAAAATCACCATTGTTAAAATCACAAGCGAACAACCCTCACGATTTTTACTGATGGGAAGGCTGCTCTTAAGTCAACCTACCGAAGTTTTCATTATTCTTCTAAAAGTCTATTTCGCAGTTGTTTATAAACTTTGAATAAGAAGGACTCCTACTCAAAACCGAAAGCGAAAATATCTTAAGCTATCACTTTTCTTGACTTGAATTTCTTGACTGACAGAGGAGCTTGTCACAGCACGCTTCAAGTTAATTGTCGCTGAAGAGCTGTCTATCGACACAATGTAACAGTCACAAGTAGTATCCAGGAGGTTTAAAAGGGCAATCATTCTCACGCCTAACATTAAAACTAGCTGGTAAGTTAGCCCGTATCAAGCAAAATAGAATTTGGAATTTACATACGCAAAAAAACCTAGCCCTAATTCAATTGAATAGCTCTGAAAAACCATACTTCAAATACGAGTTTACAGACAAAATAATTCAAGTTCAGCTAGTTAATTCTGATTATTAACAATCGTTGCCACTAAAGCCTCCTATCGTCGCTTTTAATTGACGGAGAAGAAAAAGACTGTTAATTGCATCCTTCACTTTTTTAATAGAGCTTTCTTGATTTTTAAATTTGTATTAAAATACATCTGAGAATTTTAGCTCTGTGTTACCCTCCTAGGGATGACACATGTCTTAAATATCTTTACCACTTACCCATTCAACAGTATTAACAAACCGAAATTGGCCTGTGACGACTACAAAGTTATTTAAGGCGGTTTTCTACCGCCTTACCCCTATTAAGGTGATTCCTTAGTATTGCATTGCGCATCCCTACTGCGCACAGTTTTCTCGTCATTAGCACGCGCACTTGAGTGCTTGCGTGTACAAAACGTAAGAGATTTCCCTCAAACTAAGCTCGATAGCGAAATAAATGCTCCTTTTCTCTTAAACGAGCACGGTGACCCCTACTTTTTACTGCGTATGTAATATCTCATTGTCCCGTAACAACAGCAGACGAAGTTTCATCGGAAATCTTTGGCGGGTTCTTTTACTAGGGAATCACCTTAAGAGGCTACCCAAAATCTAATACCCGTAGTTTGGCTTTGTTTTGGAAAAACCAGTGACTAATAAGCGTCCGAAATAAAAAAAACTGATAAAAAAAAAATTATAAAAAAAATAAACACACTTCTGTTGTTGTCTTCAGGTGATGCCATATTCCTTTAAAACATGTTTGTATTTGAATAAACTGACGTTTCTATTAAGCCTTGGGCTGATACCTTCCGAATGCCTATTACGCGGCCAAACCCTATTAAGCGGCCAAACCTTATTAAGCACGCAGCCACCTACAATTTCTCCCAACATGGCCGCTTAAATAGAGGTTCGGCTGTATGCATCAATCATTATTTCAAACAAAATGATAAAGGATCACTGCAAATCTTCTCATTCTGCATGTATTGCATGTCCGACCATGAACACAGCGCGTACCTATTTTTAATTTAGTTTGACAAAGTTTCTTGTTCGGCGTGGCATGAATAGCCTGCGAACGCAGACTTATTTCCAGCTGTCGCTTTACTTATCTCCGCCGAAAATAACGTCTGCGAACCCGAGCCAAGAAACGATTTCTGTGACGTAATGACTGTTGTTTCTCTTTGGCCAGTCAGATTCCATGATAGAATGAAACTCGAGTGCTCCTCGCAGCGAATACCTCGCGCAGTAGTTCTGGGGTTACTTGAGCTAAACTGTCATTGGCTTAAAATTCGTACGTCGCAGAAATCGTTTCCTGGCTCGGGTTCGCAGACGTTATTTTCGGCGGAGACAAGCGACAGCCGGAAATACGTCTGCGTTCGCAGGCTATGTCACTAAAAGCTTGATCAACTTTCTGCATCAATTTCCCTTTTTTAATTTGTGGAAAAAATAATAATAAATAAATAATGAAAATAAAAAGCGCCGACATCTATTCAGTCTTCCAATTTTCGCTCCGATACAAATAATTGGTGTAATTGATAACAGACACTGCAATGTTCATGTCTGTGAATGGTCGTTGTAAACCTTTCAAAAAAGACATCTTCATTACATATTTCAAGATCACGAGCATGAGCATATTTACTATATGTCATAGCCACCTGAGCCCTTAATAAAGTAATATTTTTAAGAGTGGGCTGCCTGCAACATCTGCTTTTAGATTAATGAGAACATACCGTTATCGTTAACACATGTCAAAATAAAAATTTGAACGATTGATCTATTAATTGCATTTATCGCAGACCTCACTATTCCTCACGCCAAAACTCTAAGATACGAAAACTCCACAAAAGATGGTTTTGACAACAAGTTTATTGCCACCAAAGCTCTCTTATTGTATCTGTGTACAACTGAGTTTAAAAGTCAATGCTTGTAATCACCCCGCAACAAAAAAAAAAACCTTTAATTGGAAGTATCTAATACTAATCCGAGTAAATGCAAGTTAATAAAAAAAAAAATTGAAAAAAAAACTACAAACACTTTGTTTCTTCTTGTTGTCGTTCTGGCTTTTTATCAAACTTTTACTTGGCCTGACTCGGCAGCATAGAACAACGGGCTACGGCGTTCTCATACAGCTTAGCTTTGTTGTAATCCTTGTCATTGCTCAAAATCTCAAAGCGGTGGTCAATATAGTGATAGTCTGGCAACTGTACAGCCTTCCTCGCTCTGCAATGGAGCAAACAAACTCCGATCAGAAACACTGCGGGCAGAAGACATAAGCATGTGACAATGAGGATACTGTATTATGGGTAAAAACCCCTACCACCGATTGATGCCAGCGTCCGAAGTTTCCTCTCGGCTCACAAAAAGACAATCTTATTCCCTGCTAAATAGGGTTTTGTGTTGCTACTGGATCTTGCCTTTGAGATCCAAGTAGTTTTGATATAGTATCCAATACAAATCCCCACGAGAGCAAACGGAGCTAAGGTCTCTGATTCTCTTAAGATAGCCTTCGTGTAAGAATTGCTCATATCTTGATAACATTTCGTCGTTTACTTCTTATTCTGTGTCGCCAAATCCCTTAAGCACATAAAAACTTACTTGTAAGTACTTCTGAAGTCCCCTCCCAGCAACAGAGTCATATTAACATCACCCTTCAGCACTCCATCACGCACATACATTTTCTCAGTGGATGACTCCCATTTCACGGTCTTCTTCTGCATAACCGTACCATTGAAAGGAAAGTTCAAACCATGAAATCGAGTTCATAGAAAAAGCAGTCGCCTTCCATTCTGATGAAAGAGAGGTCAGGCATATATACTCAGTAATGCTACCATGACCACTTAAGAAAATATACAAGAAAACATTAAACTTATTGTTCAAACTGTTTTATAATGACACTTTCGAATAGTAAAAACAACAACAACAACAACAACAACAACAAAATGCAATATAGTACCAGTTGATCTATGAATAAACTTTAAAAATATGATACTAAACAGATGAAAAAGGTGCTTAGAGTAATATTATGCGAACGAAACAAATGTTAACTAGCTGGAACGCAATACTATACTTCTATCTCCGCAGGAGGCATGTCAGTAACCTGATGTCGTTTGAGACAGTGTCGAGACAGTGGAAATGCCCCTTTCTTACTGAATTTCAATGAAGCAACTTACAAATAATCCTAACTTCTCCTAAATTGCCTGAATTCCACAAAAGCTACAAAACCTACCGCAACGTCCGTTTTGGTCCCAGAAAAACAATTATTTTGTTCTAGGATATCGTAACGTAGTGTGTTATAATCGAATTTCCACTTCCATCCAGTTCAAAAAAGCTGGCTAAAAGGCTGTACAAGCTCATTCTAGCTCTCAACGGCCGCTGTGAACTAAATCTGGGGCTCGAATTTTAAGAGTCTGAACGTCTCGCGCTCGCACTTAAAACACTTTGAAGTCTCGGTCTCACAATCTAAAAAGTCAAAATGTCTCGGGCTCGCAGAGAAAAACGCTTGTCTCGCCGCCTTGCAAAGTCTCGCAATTGCTATTCAGCACCCTTAATTAAAGAAGTGATCAATTTGATTTTCGACATTGAGAATCTGACCTCTAACATCGTGAAGCGCAGGATTGTTTATTCCTTGGGAAATATTTGGTGGCTTCCTTTTTTTTATCTTTTTCTTTCTCTTTATTAGTTCAATCAAAATCAAATGACAACATTTCTTTAAATCTAGGAGGATGCCACATAAAAACTCTGTCTTAATTGTCCATATTCATTTGTATCGAGTTCACAAAACTGGACGTTTACACCCGTAAAGATAACAGAGAGTTCACCGTTTGGGTCACTGGTTGCCCGCTCTTTTCAATAATGTGCACCTTTTCAGTGCTTACTTTGACATAAATGGCAACCCAACGACCTCTTAAAGAAAAGAAAAGCTAACAATAAAATAAACATAAGAAACCAGGCGAAAAACACGTAATAAACTAGAATTAGAATTGGGAGGTTTAAAAACTTAACACGTGCGATTAATATTACTTATGGCTTGATCACGCCCCACTGTACTGGGTGTGCCATTCAATCTAATGCAATCCCGCCCTGAATTGAAAGAAACGTTTGTTTTCAGGTAGAGTTTAGCTGGCTTAGAAGCACATGGCAAATAGAGCTTACGAATTCAGTGGTATATATACCAGAAAAAAAAACAAAACTTTTAACCTCTCAGAGCAATTCTTTCAGTTTTTAAACTTTAGTGTTCGATTTCCAGGCAAAGTCTAAAATTCTTGATGTCACTATGTTCTCAGTTCGTCGCTTTAACGGTCTTAATATCAAATTGAAAAGATAGACCCCGTATCTGCTGTTCTAGAATGGAGAAGAACGCCTTTAGGCGAATTTCGGTATCAAATCTAGCACCCTGGATAAGCCTGAGAAAAACATCTCTTTTCTTAATTTAAGCACTGTTGGAAGCAGTTAATGCAATGCGACCGGAAACCTCGACACAATGAATAGACAATTTAAAAGTTTCACTTACTCAAAAGGCTTGCCTTTTCCTTCTCCTTCAATAACGAACTTGTGCCCATTTACAGTGCCTTCCAAGCGCAGCTAGATCTTCATGCCTGGCTTAAAATTAATCACACTCTGTGGAAAGAGATTGGGGTGCATGAGTCTGAGGTCAGTAACCAATTTAAAAACAAAACAAAACAAAACAAAACAAAACAAAATAGTAGAGTAATTCATCATCATCTGTGCAACACTTACCATGATCGTAGACGTAAAGTAAGATGTCTGCCTTATACAGCTCTCGTTCTTTGATCTGCTCTCTTCGAAATCTCCGAGGTCAATGAGACCTCAACACGGAGAGTGCTACTTAAAACCTGAATGTCACACCCGAAATGCTCTTTTAAAAAAACAATTATAAGTCGGGAACCCTTGAAGCCGACTGATGACAAACAAGCCGTATTGAAATTAACCTTGAATGAAATAAAGTAAATTAAGTCTTTTTCATTATCTTCAATAAACTTCACTTTCGTTAATTTACTTTGTATATTTAATGTAGTCATCATATGGTATTAAAAGCGCAGTCATTTTCACGTATATTCTGCGCCTCTTCACATAAGTAGTGAACATTATTCAGTTTATCGAGTAACCTAGGGGAGAAGTGATAATTTTATTTTTCCCTTGCACGATCTTACCGTGCGGTGAACAATAAAAGTATTTCTGGAATGTCACGTGTACTTGGCCTGTGATAAAAGTCAACCCGGTCGGGATAAAAGTGACTGGCCAAAGTTTTTCATCTCTCCTTAAAAAATAATTAAAACCTTTTGCTGTCACATTTCTTGACTGGTACTTATTTCATATGATTTTCCGAAACTTGAATAAGGCTGTAAACGCTTGTCTAAATGCTTTTCAAATGGTCAGCCCTTGGGGTGTAAATCAGTTATTTTAATAGGTTTTAGATTTTACTAGAATGAGACTCTTCAGGTCAATGCCGGATTATGCAAGGTAAAGGAATAAAACTATTTTTGGAATTATAATATTATCAGCAGTTTCATTAGATGTAGGAATTGTGAACGCTTTTGTTTTTCACACAATTTGAGGGCGTTTGCTTCCCGATTTCAACACTCACACATTCGGGCATTGCGTTTTTTTTTTTGTTTTTTTTTTCTGTTTTTTCGGGCAAGAAGGTCACCGCCCCCAAGTCCGAAGGTGTTCGTACGCGTGTGGTTTGATATTTGTATTGGTTGTTGAGAAACTCTATTTAATTTTGAAGTACACGAATAGAATATTTGTTGATCTTCTTCATATGAAGAAGGCCTATAAAAATCTAGACAGAAGAGTATTTGAAATATTAAAACAGGCCGCCTCAAACACGCTGGCACAACTATAATCGAGGAACATTTTGGCCATTTTTTTTTTAATCCGTCAAATCTACGAACCCTATCGAATCGCTTGAAGCAACTGAATATACGCAAAAAAGCCTAAACCCTTTTGGCTGGTAGAGTTTTGCAAGTTTATCACACCTCATAGAAGGTGTTGTACATCATGCCACCGACCAATCAGACACAGGCTTGGAACTACCAAAGGAAAAAGGAATCAATAAAAATAACCCATTGAATTAAAATTTGAGGGACATTAGTTACTGATTTGCATCGTGGTCGGAATCCAATATCCCATTTCTTGTGTCATGATCAAGTCGTGGAGAAGTGTAGATCTCTGAGAAACGGCTAAGGCGACCAGCATCTGTTAAATCCAGTCATTTTCTTTGTTTTCTTATGAAGAACTTTATTGAACAAGTAATATCGAGTTTTGTAAGAAAAACAGTCACTCGATACAACACCTTTTGTTCGCATCAGATCGAATGATGTTCTACCCTCACAGTCTGTTGATGTATAAGCCTACATACTACTGCAAACGGCCCAGTTTTGCTTTGTTTGGTGATTCATGATCTTTCCTGACTTTTTGACTCCCCTGAAAGTCAATGGCCCTAAAAAAATATCTCGAGCACACTCAAGGTAAGACGTCCAGTACGAATTTTCGATTTCTTGTTCAGGTCAGTGTCCCGGGGATAAGGGTATGCCGCTGGAAACTGTAACCTTAAGCCTACACTAGACCCCGATGAGATTGATTTTGCAACCCTATTCTAGACTGGGCCATAACTGAATCCACGAAAAAAAGTCCATGTTTTCGGCTGCTAAAGTTTTGCAAGCTTAGGAGGGTGTCAACGTGGTCATGCTGCCGATAGATCAAGCACAAGCTTAGAACTCCCCAAGGAAGTTCAATTAATTGATTGACAATATACTGATTGTGTTTTCACTGGGACAATTTTGGTTAGATAAGGCTGGAAAAGTCCGTGAATGCATTGAAAACACTGCACAGATATGCTGCAGAAAACAAGTATCTATAACATAATATGTGAAAGATGCATGGATCCTGTTGCAATTTGATGGTAAATTTGTTTTAAAAAGGCATTATTTTTTTAGCCATTTAACGTACCGTGGCCTGTACATCATTAAGTATTGCAGACTAAACATTCACTCAGCTTTCAAATGGCACATTTGACTTAGAAATCTGTGGAGATGTCATGGGGAAAAAATATTTACACGATTCGGTAGGCACTGGTGAATTTATGAACTTGTCTTGTCACGCAGCGA
Organism: Orbicella faveolata; assembly: GCF_042242905.1. Classification (NCBI taxonomy): domain Eukaryota; kingdom Metazoa; phylum Cnidaria; class Anthozoa; order Scleractinia; family Merulinidae; genus Orbicella; species Orbicella faveolata. The sequence continues at coordinate 8,617,436 of NW_028301542.1, forward strand.
CCCGACAGGCCGGTAGCACGGCACGAGTTATAAGTTATTAAAAGAAAAAAAAGAAACTCGAACCGACCTCAAAATAACTTAGTTTTGACAAATCTGCTTTTCCTCAGCTACAAAATAACACATTACGTTAAAAATCGCGTCTTAAAGGAAATCTTTTAGCCGCTATGAAAAAGCAGTTTTACATATGTGCAGCTCGTGATACTGTCCCTTTAAAATGTACTTAACCCGCTATAAAAGGCCACCCCGTCGCGAGAAAAGAAAAAAATAACCCGACGTGGTTTTTATCGCTTTAAAAAAGAAAAAACACCTGTCTAAATGTTTTTCAAATGATCAGCCTCGGGGCAGTCAATCAATTATTTTTGACAGGTGTAATCAAACATAATTCATGTGGAATTATCTTTATTTTAAGTTCAAAAATGCGAGAAAAAGAAGAGTTATTTTTTCTTACTTTGTACTTCTTTTCATTGCCGTTAACCTTAATTGTTTTGGTTAAGAGAGACTCGCAATATGGCATTAAAATCGTGGTCATTTTTACGACTAATTAAACTTTTCTACAGACAGACGACTGGTACACATAGCTGGTTATAAATACTATATTTAGCAACTTGCCCAGAGGAAACGAGATAGTTAAATTCACCCTTGATCTCACAGAGTAATTTAAAATTAAATGGAACGAAATTAGCAAAAGTCAATTAGAAAAAGTCAATTAGCTCTATTTATTATCTTCATCTTCATTTTTGTTAACTTACCTATTTAATGCAGTCACCATATGGTATTAAAGGCACAGTCACTTTCACATGTACTCTCCACATTGGTGGTGAACATTAGTAAGTCTATCGAGTAACACGAAAAATTATTGATAATTTTATTTTCCCCATAGCTTACACGATCTTACCATGCAAAGAGTGGGCACTAAAAGTATGAACATTACTAAATTGAGTGCGTTGCCCAGAGGAAACGAGATAATTAAATTCACCCTTGATCTCACAATGCAGACAGTGCTCGCACGCACGACCAAAAAAACTGAACATTGTCGATCAGTAGATGACGGACTACAAACGTATGTGTGTTTGATACATAGACGTACAAGCTAAAGGGGCGAGGGGGACTGTAAACCCCCGGCTACGAAAATTATACGATTTTTCGGGCAAAACGCTCGTGATTTGGGCAACGACAGCTGAGAGAATTTAGTTGAGAGAATTACAAAATAATCCTGCTGGCGTGAATTCCAAAACTGGTAAATAAAGTTTCCAGTTAATTACTTTTTCTTAGAACTTTTTCTCTTGATAAGTTTTAGATTTTACTAGATTGAAACTGTTGATAGAGGTTATTGAGTATGCAAGCTAATTAAAACTATTTTTGGAATAATAATATAATTTGAAGTACTAGTTTCATTTGATGTGGGAATGTGAACGCTTTTGTTTTTCAAGCCATTTGAGTGTGTTTGCCTCCCGATTTCAACACTCACACATTCGGACATTGCGTTTTTTTTGTTGTTGTTGTTGTTGTTTTTTCGGGCAAGAAGGTCACCGCCCCCAAGTCCGAAGGTGCTCGTACGCCTATGGTTTGACATTTGGATTGATTGTTGAGAAACTCTATTTTGAAGTACACGAATAGAATATTTGTTGATCTTCGTCACATGAAGAAGGCCTATAAAGATCTAGAGAGAAGAGTATTTGAAATATTAAAACAGGCCTCAAACACGCTGGCGCAATTATAATTGAGGAACATTTTTTTTTTTTCATCCGTGAAATCTCCATACCCTATCAATTCGCTTGAAGCAACCGTATCCACGCAAAAAAAGCCCAAACCTTTGGCTCGTAAAGTTTTGCAAGCTTATAACACCTCATAGACGATGCTAGGGAGCTTAAGCAAACCGCGACGACGACGGCAACGAGAGCGTCACCAAACAAAAGGTTTAATGAGCAAAACAATAGCTCTGCACGTGCGTTACAAGTCTTCGTACATTTCTTTGCATTGCCGTCCTCTGCACAGCAGCAACGTGAAATGACCAAGTTCTGCGTCGTCCAAGGGACTTGGACGACGACGGCTCATTTTTCGTATTTCCATTTGGAATTGAACGCCGCCGTTGCATATTTAGCTCAAATACGTTTTTAGAGCCATTGGCCTACCTAACATATCTAGACAATTGCGAATTTCGCTGGTAAAATATCAATTCAGTTTTTACTAGGCGTCGTCCTCGGCGTCGTCGTCGTCATTGCTTAAGCTCCCTGTTGTCAACGTCATGCCACCGACCAATTAAACACAAGCTTGGAACTACCAAACGAAGGTCCGATTACTTGAAAATAACCTATTGCATTGAAATTTGAGGGAAATTAATTACTGATTTGCATCGTGGTCGGAATCCAAGTTCCCATCATTTGTGTTAAATCGTGGAGAAGTGTAGATCTCTGAGAAACGTAATGAATAATAAAAGTTATATATGTTATTGTAGAGTATTACAGAAGTTATTGAATGATCCTGAACTCTCTTCCAATTTCAAAAACAAAACGCTGACCTTTTTTTCCAATTTTTGCTTGAGAAAAATGAGCACGATTGATAACAAACCTAAGATGTGATTACTAATTTGATTTAAATCTACCGCTAAGCCAATTCGAGATTATGATTGATTGAATGACTGATTATGTCCCTGAAACAGGCTTCGCTCGTTCTACATGAAATTATGTAATTTTACAAAAAAAACGACTCTGTCAACACGAAGTGGAGAGCAGGTGAAGGCGAAGTGCACTGCTAACACGTGCAAACCGAGGAGAGGGACGCCCACATCGCCAAAAGTCGCCTTAAGGCCGTGGAGCTTTTGTCAGGCGAGATAAGCCTTAGAGCTTATCCTTGTGGGATATTTTTAAGTCATTTGTCGTAACTCGGCGCCTCTTAAAAACATATGTAAAAGTTATCGAGCTTAGAGTAATTTTGTTGATAAATAGTTCCACCACAGGCCTACATGTACCTCTCCAGGCGATATTTCGAATAGCTATAGTTACTTTTAATCAAGGGCCAAGGACATTCAACATTGCAGAAATACTTTTAGTGTTCACTGTTTGCACTGTTAGATCATAAAATTATCTTTTTTCCTCTGGGCTCCACGGTAAACTTACTAATTTTCACCAGCCATGTGAAAAGCAGCTTAGCCGTGAAAGTAACCCCGTTTTGGGGGCCATATTGTGAGTCTCTCTTAGAATGATAGTAACAATGTTACTAACTTTGTTCATTTGATAAAAAATTCAAAAGCCACAATTGGTAAAAGATGAAATAATTAAAAGGTTAGAAAAGGTTACATAATTAGAGATGGAGAGGTGACCTTGTGGCTAGGTTATGTCTAAACCATAAGCCAGATGTTTAACTGGCCGATTGACTTTCTCCTCTTACACGATAGAGCGGTTTTCAACTGAGTGTCGTGAAACCAAAACCAAAACAAATTACTTATCAATTAGACTACTCAGCTCATCTAAAACCGTAGTCAAACCAAAACCAAAACCAAAACCAAAACCAAAGTAATTGTCTGATTACATTTGATTCAATCGAAAACCGCTCTATTACGTAATAAACCGCACACACGATCACACTTGCGAAAAATAGTTAGTTGACATCCCAAGAGCTGACCATTTTAAAAGCACTTAAACACGTGTTGCCTTTTCAGGGGAATAGAGGCAAGGACATTACAGAATGTCAGAAATACTTGGTTTGTTCACTGGTTGTATTCAAGGTTACTCGATAAACTTTCTAGTGTGACTCTTTCTTAATATGAAGGTTAACGCTAACGAAATGAAGGATATAAATTATATAAGTTATTAAAGAGTATTACATAAGTTATTAAATACAATAACTTATTAGAAAGGATGTATCTCCGCTCCAACTCTTCGTGTAACAAAAAAAAATCTTATTAAAATGATTGATAAAAAAATCAGGATGTGATGCCTAGTTTAACTGAAATCTTTTAAACCAAATTAGATTGGTTGAATGACTGATTGCGTCGGGGAGACAGGTAGATATTATGGATAACCGTGAAAATGACCGCGCTTTTGATGTCATATTGCAACTTCTTGTTAACCGAAGCAATGAAGGTTAACCCTAATGCTAACGGAATTGAAAATCAAGATAACAATATCTTTACTTGATGATATGATTAATTCTATAATTCCATATGAAAAAGTCCTTCTTTAAAATAATTCTATCATTGCATTTGTTAGTCGATACTCCAAGGTGATTTTCACGTGAACAACGAAAACGTGTGGCTTCGGATAGACATCAAAGGGTTGCTGTTTGTTACAATGGGTTGTTTGTTACATTAAGGTTCCTGGCTTATAATTGGTTCGATTCTGGGTGTGACATTCAGGTTTAAAGCAGCATCCTCAGCGCTGACGTCCCATTCACGCTGGTGATTTAGAAGAGAGCACATCGAGAACAAAACGAGCTGTATTGGGCTAAAATCTTACTTGCGTCTACCATCATGGTAAGTGTTACACGAGAAAAGGTTTCTCTACTGCTTATTCTGAATTAGTGACTGATCTCAGGTTCTTCCCAATTTCTTTCCGCAGAGTGTGATTAAACCAGAAATGAAGATCAAGCTGCGTATGGACGGTGCTGTAAACGGGCACAAGTTCGTGATTACAGGGGAAGGAAGAGGCCAGCCTTTCGAGTAAGTAAAAGTTTAGAAATGTTTGATCATTGTAGTCACCTATCTCTTCAGCAAACTAGTGCGACGCTTTGAGGAACTCTCGATATCATAGGTTGCGTTCCTTTGGGGTGATTCGGATCCGGATCAGTGAACAAAGATCACTCGGATCATGGTGCATCAAAGGAACCGACGAATCCACTCTGGTCACGGATTCATCGGTTCCTTTGATGCACCATGATCCGAGTGATCTTGGATCACTGATCCTGATCCGGATCATCCCAAAGGGACGCACCCTTCGTGTTCACAAAGGACGCAAGTTAAAAATAAGTTCTGCATTGCATATGAATAGTACGTTTTCTTACGTCTTTGGTTTCTTGTTTGTGTTTTAGGGGAAAACAGACTATGGACCTGACAGTCATAGACGGCGGACCTCTGCCTTTCGCTTTCGATATCTTGACAACAGTATTCGATTACGGCAACAGGGTATTCGCCAAATACCCAGATAATATAGTAGACTATTTCAAGCAGTCGTTTCCTGATGGGTATTCCTGGGAACGAGCAATGAGTTATGAAGACGGGGGCATTTGCATCGCCACAAATGACATAACGTAAGTAAGATGTAAATCTGATGCCTCTCGCGAAGAAGATTTATAGGAACTTTTTAGTTCCATTCAAGTCAATTAAATTTGTGCGCCTTCTTAATCTCTTTATGCCCCTTCTTTTTCTTTCGGTACAGTTTTAACTTTCTTATTTCTTTCTTGCTATATAATGTGTGAACCACAAGATTTCATTATCAGGTTCGATCGAACGGCGATTCTGCAGCGAAGAATGAGTAACGATGAAATCAAAATTACAATAGCTTTGGTTCGTTCGGGTTAAATAATTTTAGTAGAATTCAAGGTAATTTATCTTCTCGGCTCAAAGTATTATCTTTGTTTGAATGTATTAAGTGATTCTGGTCACTGTATCTGATTTGTGTCAGAGTTTCAAATCTTGTCAGTCTGTTTACACGTACTACGTGAATAATCAACTCGATTCGGGGCACTTCGCGCTTGTATATAGTTTACTGATCTGAACGAATAGCCACCACAATAAAATCAAAACGTGATACTTCTGTCGGAGAATTGCCATGCAAATAGTTATCCCAAGTCAGAGTATTCCAAAATTCTATCTGCAAATCTTCGAAGCGATTGCGGTTTATTTAGTTCAGCTTTACACTCCCTGTGGAATGAGTACGCTACATCAGCTGGTACTTGCAAGCTCGTGTAAACAGTCTTCCAGAGTTTAGAATCTGGAGAAGTTTGGACGATGAACGTGCAATAATACATCTAAACAACTCATATGTTTAATATCGCCAAGAAAATATCATTTCATTCACATACTACGGAAATTCATTACAACTTCTTCAAAATATAGTCCTCTTCTCTTCAGTCTTAAATTGGCGCCAATTTCCTTCTTTGACGACACTAGCCTCAGTCTCCGTTGTCCTCGGTCGTGTGCTAAATAATCTCGACATAATAAATTCATAAAAGATCGCAGTTTTAACCTACAACACAACTGGTTGCGGTATTTTGCTCCACACAATACAAATAGTTAATACCGATAAAAATATTTTTTGGGGCTACATGCATTTTAAGACATTTTTCCAAAATGCTTCTCAGTATGTATACTAAAAGGCAAAAGTCGCCACTGGTTTCATCTGGTATCACCTATTAAATTATATTACCAACTATGCCTGTAGATGACAAAGTGTTCCTTTTATCTTTGCATGCATGGTAATACTGACTATGTTTTGTTTCTTTTTTATTAGAATGAAGAAAGACGTCGACAACCGTGACTGTTTTTTCTATGAAATTCGATTTGATGGGGTGAACTTTCCTGCCAATAGTCCAGTTATGCAGAAGAAAACCGTGAAATGGGAGCCATCCACTGAGAAAATGTATGTGCGTGATGGAGTGCTGAAGGGTGATGTTAACATGGCCCTGTTGCTTGAAGGAGGTGGCCATTACCGATGTGACTTCAAAACTACTTACAAGTAAGTTTTTCTTTTTTATCATGCGTTTAAGATATTGATTACTCACAGTAACGAGACATGAACAAGATCATCAAAACACGACTAAGTTTTAGAGGTTACTGGTACAGTGGAATCAGTGACCTTAGCTCTGACTTCTAGATTAGAGATTCCCCATGTGGGGATTAGTGTTGAACACGAATCCGAAACTATCTGAACCCCAAAGGCAAGATCCAGTTATTACACAGCGAACAACCTTACCTTGAAGGGAATATATTTCTTTTTTATCAGGATAGTCAATTTCGGAAGCTGGTAACGATCAGTGCTAGTAGTTTGCACTTGTAAAACAGTATTGTATTTGTTATATGCTGATGCACCCGACTTAGTGTCACTAATTCGAGTTTGTTTGCTCCTTTGCATGCAGAGCCAAGAAGGTTGTCCAGTTGCCAGAGTATCATTTTGTGGATCACCGAATTGAAATAACAAGCCATAACAAAGATTACAACGATGTTAAGCTGTATGAGCATGCAGAAGCTCATTCTGGGCTGCCAAGGCAGACCAAGTAAAGGCTTAACAAAAAGCCAAGACGAGAGCAAGCAGAAAAAAAGTTGTTTTATTATTATTATTATTTTTTTTTTTTTTTTTTTTTTTGATTTAAAGCCATTTACGCGAAATCAGTGTTTGATACTATCAATTCAAGGCTTTGTTTTTGGGATTTGAAAAGTACTAGCTTCACAGTCAAATTTAGTTAAGGATAGTTTCCATATTTTGTGGCATTACAGTTGTAGTCAAATATATACAAGTATGAAAACTTCTATATTGTTATATTATAAATTGTTGAAACCAGGTTTTGTAGGTGTTCCTATCACAGAGTACTGGCCTTTGAAAGATTTTGAATTGTTTTTATTTCCTTCTTCACACCTTTTCTTTGTTTTAAAAAGTAAAACACAACAAGAATGGTTCAAGATTTAAAAAGTGTTTATGAAGTAGTGTGATTCTCCCGCGTGATCTGTAATTACTGATGATGGATTTGACGAATTTTACCACGTCCACTTTGGGACATCATGGCTCGGTTCTAAAACCTATACTTACGAATATGCTTTAGTTGATTGTCCAACTTCCAGTAAATGCATTACTTGAGGAACTCAAGGAACTTGGGTGCTGCCTCTTGTTTACAGTATCATAGAACAGTTGAGAATTGAGTCGTGATCTGTTTATTTGATCAAACTTAGGTGTCTCTCCGGTAAATGGTTTTTAGTGTATGTTTGCCAGTGAAAGCTGTATTAAATGTGTTTAGGTTTAAGTTTAACATAAGTGAAAAATATGGTTAGTGACAAAAATAGCGTGATAAACATATGCTTGCAATCTCTTGAGCCTTAAGTTGTTAAGGAAAGATATTTAGTGTATATGCATCTTACTAAGTGTTCGAAAATACATATAATCTTCAATTGTGAGAAGAGGATTTTGAAAAGGAGCCATACTGTATGTGAATAACAGAGAAGAACTTTCTGAGAAGTGTAATCCAGAGAAGAACGAAAAGGTCAGGAATCGAAAGTAAGATATTAAATACATCTTGCAATTGAACTTGTTTTGGCTGTTTTACGTTAAGGAGTACCTCCCTCACTTGGCCAGTTCCCCCAAAATGCTCTCTACACGGGCGCCATCCTTTAACATGAGAATAAAACTGTGGTCGTCGAAGCCAAGTTTTGTGTAATTTTCTAGATCATAGAGTACTGGCTTGAGAGGATTGCGGTAAAGGTAATTAATAATTCAACTGTTTTCGATCCCATACTTTTCCGTTTCGTTTTTGTTTTAAACTGTAAAATTCATCATGATTTAGAGCGGAAATAAGTCACTCGGTCAGTCAGCCACTCGCTCACCCCAGCCTTCTTTTCTTTGAAGTTCACTTAACCTACAAATTCGTATTTGGGCCTGATGAAATCAATTGTTTTGTTCGAAGCATTCCGAAAATAATTAGATTTGCTTGAGTTTTCCCCTCATAAATCTTACTCAAGTTATTGAAAGTCAAAGACCGGGTGGTATAAAAGTCTGCGTCAAGCCGTCGTAAGTTTCATAAGAACCTTTTTTTTTCTTGTCGGGATCATCGAAGCATGAAAAGCGTTGTGTGGCCGCGTTTGTTTTCATTAACCACAATATTAGAAGTGTTTCCATATAAATATCATTTTAGCGATTACAGCGTCACAAAAAAAAAGGCCAAATTGAGAGCAGAAAAAAGCAACTTGTTACATGGTGTGGTATTACAGTTAAAGCAAGAAAGTTAACAGCGCGAGATGCAAGTGGTGTGCAATTGGTACATCGAACAAAATTCGCCATTTCATGTCAAGGTATCCCGATTGATAAAATCGCGAAATTGAGTGTTAAAAATCACAGGCGAACAGCTCTAACGATTTTTACTGACGGGACGGCTGCTCTTAAGTTAGTTCATTACTTCTCTAAAAACATATTTCTCAGTTGTTTGTGCAGTTTGAATAAGGAGGACTCCTACTCAAAACCAAAAGCCAAAATATCTTATGCTATCACCATTCTGGACTGACTAGGAGCTCGGCGCTGCACGCTTAAATTGAACACCTATTTATCGACTCCATGTAACCCTCACCGGTAGTATCAAAAGGTCCAAAAGGGCAGTCATTTTCACGCCTAAAATTAAAACTAGCCGATAACTTAACCTCTATCAACCAAAATATAATTTGGAGTTTACACACACAAAAATACCAAGCGCTTATTTAATTGAAAAGCTCTGAAAACCCTTTACTGAAGAGACTACTTCAAATACAGACAAAACAATTCAAGTTCAAGTTCTGGTCGTCATTCTGCGCTTGTTGTGAGCTAGGTATATATAATTTATTTTGAGGCGACGAGAACAGCGGGAAAGGGAAAGGAAGAGGGCAGCTGAGTCATGTCAATGGCTGTACAGATGTATGTCAGTCACGTCGAAAAAATCAAAACGAGACGGTACTTGTTGTTCAGAGCCAGACTGTGGTACTGTAGGTAGAGATACTCTAGTTCTTTTATTAAACTGTAGTTTGAAGTCGTCTCTTCAAGAGTAACACTCAGCTCCCAAGCTTTACTGTCTTCCTCTTCCTTCCTTCTTTACATACTTTATACCTAGAGTGCGCGCGGGCGAAATTCAGAAAACCCATTCAACGAGACATTTGTAAACCTTTTAGATTTTTTACTGCGGGAAAAATAAACTTTTATAACTATAATTTAAGTTATTTAACTTAATAACGGAGCTCCGGCGGCCCGAAGGGTCGCCAGTCGGAGCACCATACTAATATAGGAAAGTAAAGGAAACCCATGTTGATTTTCTCTGGTTATCATGGCTAGCGGTATTGCTCGTGGGTGCGTATGCACGACGACGACAGTGGAGTCGGGCAAGATGACGGCCATAACCGAGCTAATAGGTTGACAGCGACATGCGGAATTGTTTTATAGCGTACTTCTTGGATATTGGACATCCATTTTATGGTCAATTGACACCTGTCAAAACAAGGTATCCGCTGACCAGTATAGCGTGACCATATCGCGGGCTAATGTTTAGAGTTCATCGAGGTCACGTGTTTTTAAAAGTTGATCGCTGACCAAGTGCTAGTTTTTGGTTGGATCGCGGGCTCGTGTCAGGTTAACTTGTTGTAAATCTGGCTAAAGCTAACTCAGGATTAAAAGTTAATTTTTCCTTGTGCACAAGAGTTTTTCAGTGCTTTAGTTTTGTGTAGTTTGAGATTATCCAACCTCAAAACAGAAGACCAAACAATACAAGAAAACCTCACCGCAGAGTTACAAAACCCAAATCAAAATTCTCAAAACTTGTCTACGGGCCTGTATGTCAATAGAAACTCTTGAATTGCATTGTCTGATGATCCAGTTTTTAATGACATTGCCTAGTATATATACACTCGGTGATCTTGGTTCTGTCCTCGTGTACCGCTTCACAAGAACCGATACAAAAGACCCAGCAATGTTTAACAGCTAAACAAAGGTTCGTAAAGAAAGGAGTACAATGGTTATTCCCTCTGCGTACCGGTACACCAGGACACAACCGTGATGTTGGTGTTTCAAGTAATAATTTGATTGGTTCGCTATCTCTGGCTAACGAACATTGTTCACGTTGCACGTTTTCCACTCATAAATTGAGAGGTCAGCTAAACTGGTTTCCTTTGTGCCTGTTTTCAAGATCACTTTATGTGTGTATACTAGAACAGTTATTCTTTTAATCTCGGTGAATAGTGGCAGAATATTTATCTCGATTTCAAAGAATAATTGTTAAATATTCCGTACCAATTCTAAGAGTTTCACATAAACTTGTTAAAAGTATTCTTCGCACCTACTCGGGTCATTTTTTCCAACTGAGTTAACTTCGCCTAGTTGGGATTCTGACAGTACGCGTCATGATATGAGTTAAACCCATCCGGCATTACAAGGTTTTAGGAGGAGGAGGTATGTTCAGAGGCGGGGAGATATTGTTATGGAAAATTTAAGGCACATAAACACAACTGCTGGATTCAGCTCTCCATTAGATTCGATTGCCGAATCACGTAATACTCTTGGATCCAGTTTCAATATTTTTGGAACCTTTTTTTTTTTTCCTGTTCAACCCTTACTTCAATGGAAATCCCATCAAAGACGAGTGGATGTGTGACTCATCAGTAAACTGTGAAACGGCTTTTCATACACCCTTTATTCATTTACTGCTTCTACAGTTTTTGCTCCCTGTAATCGATAAAATGCCATCAGCTCTGAAAACGCAGACAGTACTAAACTACAATTGGAAGCCGTTTTCCATTGTCTAAGTGAAGCCCAAGAATGGAATCTTTTATTTTTTTTTTTTTTAATTTATTTTCGGCCGTTCGCTTGAATTCCGACACCAACATTCCCCGAGTTGGTTCCCTGTTGGCCTACATTGCCACCGGTGGCCCCAAAAGACATCTGACGTTTGCCGTTCAGTTGATGCCCGACAGCAACATTCCCTGAGTTGGTTCCTTGTTGGCCTACATTGCCTGCGGTAGCCCCAAACGACATCTGACGTTTGCTGTTAACTTGATTTCCGACATCAACCTTTCCCTTGTTGATTCCTTCTTGGCCAACGTTACCAACATTGTTGCCTTTGCTTTTGTGTTTGTGCCTACGCCGGTAGATGGACGAAATGTATGGCTCCGGGATGTATGTGTGGATGTCTGGGATATATATGTCGGGAATGTCTGGGATGTATAGCTCCGGGATGTAACTTGAACGTGTTTCTATAAATAAAAGAAAAAGGCATACAGTACAACTGAACAAAAATCTGTAGCTTTCACTAAACAACGGTGGCTTTTTATATCGCGCTTGTAAAAACAGACAGAATATATATATATATATATTTTTTTTTTTTTTTTTTTTTTTTTCTTGGCTGAGCCGTTGAATTAAAGCAACTAAAAGCTCGATCAGCAAAAGTATAACGAATGGATACAAAATAAACTACAAAAATTATTGCAGTCATAGTCGCTCGAAATCACTAACGAACGAAAATACAACTGAGCAGTCCCTACAAACCCAGATAAGGCACCCAACCAATATCAACTAGTGAATGCTGAGCTATAAACTTCGAAAAAAGAAACCATGCCCATTCAAAAAACAAGGTTCGTGTTCTTTTTGCGTTGGTTAGCCCAGGTTTTTATATTCACTGAGTTTTGGAAAGCTCAGCAGTATCAAGCTCAAAAGCTTTTCATGATCTAATCCAATTGACGCAAAATCACGGTGTTGAATCGGACGTTCTAAAACGAGGTAACTAATACAAAAAAACCGGTTTGTAGACTAACCAAGATCTTTTCCATCGTCTCGATCTTCGTCCTGTTGAAGAAATAAATAGCTGATGTATATGAAGCATTTTTAAGCAACGTGTCATAAAAGAGCTCGCTTTTTAAGGTGATTCTCTAGTAAAAGAACCCGCCATATATTTCCCATGAAACTTGATATGCTGTTGTTACAGGACAAGGAGATATTAAAATCGTAGTAAAAAGAGGGGGTCACTGTGCTTGTTTTCATGCCACAATGCTGACAAATACGGTAACTTAGGTGACATTGGTAATCTCGGTGCGCAACAAATAAGCTCGATTATTTTTCAGTGAAGCGTGTTATATCACACAAAGTTTGATTTTCTTTGATTGTTTATTCATCTATGTCCCAGAAAGAATTTCTTCAAATATCGTGCATTTTTTTTATCCTTTTAACCCTTTGAGCCCCAACTACGCATATACACGTAATTAAAGGTCGTGCTCTTTGTACCATTCGTGACGCCATCAATTTAAATGTCATCAGATATTCTTGATAAGCAGATAGGAGGACTAGCCTAGGCGGCCTTTCCGTACAATGGCCAGGTTTAGATATCGACGACATTCCGACGTCACAAATAGAAAAACAACGTTATCAGTTTTGGTGCAAAAACGGTGGTAAAATGGTCCACTATGTCTATAATCGATCGAGGTCCATTTCTAGGCTTCGCCCGTAATTAACATCCAACTTTTCACGGCAGCCAGAAAGAAGATGCAATGCGAAAGGTAGCCAGAGTAAAATGGCCGAGAAAAAAGGGGCAACAAACAAAATTGAGAACGGGTAATGGCAAAAAAAGAGTCCAAATTGGGGCTTATGCGCATGCGCGGAATTGAAATATTGCTCAATTTTGTATGTAATCCTCGAAAGCTCTCCTTTTGGTTAAAAAAAAGCTTTCTTAGCAAAACTCAGGCTTTTTTAGCGTCATGGCAGCCAAAAAACCTGACTAAACAGTTAAAAACGGTATTTTTTGGCGAAAATTTGATATTCCAAGTGTTAAGGAAACATAATTTGGACATGAGCTGTTGGGCCCGTTATGTCTCCCTCTCTAGTATTTATTTCATTTGCCAAAAAAGTAGCCATAGATTTCTGCTAATTTTTGTCTCAGTTATTGAGGATATTGTTCTCCGATTGAAATTATGAAATAAAAAGTGGGGGTCACCGTGCTCGTTTAAGAGAAAAGGAGCATTTATTTCGCCATCGAGCTTAGTTTGAAGGAAATCTCTTACGTTTTGTACGCGCACGCGCTCATGTGCGCGCGCTAATGACGCAAAAATCGTGCGCAATAGGGATGCGCAATGCAATACTAAGGAATCACCTTAAGAAATCTGACAAAACGCTAGGTACGGTGGTAACTTGCTCACCTGAGCTTGGTTATCAAGAGGGTATGATGCCACCAAGGCCCAAGTTATTATGAAGGAAACAAAGCACTTCATATTCCTTAAAAGATAAACAAGTGAAACCAATAGATTGCGTAAATGAAGTTGCGTTAAGCTGAAAAGGACTTAGTCATGTTCAAGCAGTACAGGGATGTTTACTGACGTGATTGTTTGCATTTTTCCTAATTAATATAAGATGTCTTAGTAAATACATCATCTTGTATACTTGTTGACACCAGACATTTAAAGAACGTGTAGAGCTTAGTAACTGGCAAAATGTCAAGGCTCCCTTAGTTTAATATTCAAGGAGAAATTGGATTTTAAAAAGTGGAAAATTTCTGTGTGGCAAAAGCGCTAATAAACCCATACATTCTTTGTTATATTTTGAGTATTTAAACCCGCGTCACGCAAAAGCTATGCAATATATAGGGCTCAAATTCCTTGGGACAGTTAATAGAGCTTTGCCCTTTCTGTACCTAGAGCTAGCACTTTAGCAGCTTGATCAGGAACTGAGCCTCTTATCCTAATGAGGCAAATATTGTAAAAGAAAATTTCCCGATTCAAGGCAGCCGTACTGTTGTCATTGTACCGTACCTAAACGCACGGTAAAAAAGCCAATTGATAGATCCTTAGTTACTCCTTATTTAACTTATGGTTTGGTGGCCTGGGGCCAAGCATATAAATCACACCTTGAAAAGCTTCTCAAGCTCCAAAAGCGAGCTTTTCGCTTTATTTATTTTTCTGAGCGAAATCAACACACGATTCCTTTATTTATTGATGCCAGTGTTTTACCGTTAAAATTTTTGTATTATGAGCTTTTAGCTAACCTTATGTTTGAAATAAGACACAGAAATGCTCCCGGAAACATTCAAGATCTCTTTCAAGACATTTCTGATATTCATTCTTACAATACTCGATCCTCTGTCTCAAATAATTTTTACACACAAAGTTCTAGACTCTCAATTCAAGTGAATTCATTTTCTAGAATCGGAACAAAAATTTGGAATGAAATGCCTATATATTTAAGAAAGCTTCCAAAAAATGTCTTTAAGAGGAAAATAAAACAAATACTTTTTGAAATTCTAGCTTCAGAAGACTGTTATATTGATCTTACAGAAATCGTTCAAAAAACAAAGCTGAATTTATTTTCCTCCTAGTATGTATTCATTAATACTCAATAATTTCGCTTTAGTGTATCTGTAGTCTCTCGTCG